>NC_061512.1:189200229-189230718 GCF_022539505.1 Lolium rigidum | reverse complement strand
GGGGGCAAAATGGCAAATAGGAGAGGCAGAAGCAGAACGCCCTTCTGTGCCAAATTCAAGCGTGAGTTCACCGCTTCTCAGAAAGAGTGTGAGTTCACCGGCGGGCGGCGGCGATGGCGCGCGCTTAGATCGATCCCACCGCGCCTCTTCTTCCATCTCGCCGTCTCCATGCCTCCACGCCTCCCCTCGCCGGCATTACTCGCCTCCGCCCACCGCCGCGCGCTCTCCGCTCTCCCAGCTACCGCCGCCGCGCGACCCGCTGCCCCCACCTGCTCGACGGAGTGCCGCCCCCGGACCGCCTCGCGCAATTCCCGCCCGAGCTCGCGGAATTCGTCCGCTCGCGCGCCGCGGGGCACACGCCCAGCCAGTTCGCCTACGGTAACGCGCTCAAGGCCTGCGCCCCCTCCGCCGGAGCGCCGGGCAATGTCGCGTTCGCGGAGCAGGTCTACTGCGCGGCCTGGAAGGACGGGCTCGCGGGCGACGCGTACGTCTGCAGCGGCATGGTCGACCTGCTCGCCAAGAGCGGGCGGCTCGGGGACGCGCTCAGGGCGTTCGCGGACGGCGACCCGGGCAGCGCGGTCTGCTGGAACGCGGTCATCTCTGGCGCGTCGCGGAACGGCGAGCACGGGCTCGCCGTCGAGATGTTCACCGACATGGCGTGGGGCTCCTGCGAGCCCAACTCCTTCACCTACTCCGGGGTTCTCAGCGCCTGCGCAGCCGCCGCGGAGCTCCGCGTCGGGAGGGCGGTTCACGGGCTGGTGCTTCGGCGTGACCCCGAGTATGATTTGTTCATCGGGACGTCGATCGTCAACATGTACGCGAAATCCGGCGATATGGTCGCTGCCATGAGGGAGTTCTGGAGGATGCCGGCCCGGAATGTGGTTTCCTGGACCACCGCCATCGCCGGTTTCGTGCAGGAGGAGGATCCAGCGAGCGCGGTTAGGCTGCTCAGGGAAATGGTCCGGAGCGGCGTGTCGATGAACAAGTTCACAGCTACTAGCGTCTTGCTCGCGTGTTCCCAGATGTATATGGAAGTGGCTAGCCAGATGCATGGCATGATCATAAAGACAGAGCTCTACTTGGATCACGTTGTCAAGGAGGCTTTGATCTGCACGTACGCTGCTATCGGGGCTATTGAGTTGTCCGAGAAGGTGTTTGAAGAAGTTGGCAGAGTAAGCAAGACAAGTATCTGGTCGACTTTGATATATGAGATTAGTAGCCATAGCTTATCGAGATCAATTGAGCTGTTGATGAGGATGTTCCGGCAGGGTCTAACACCAAATGACAAATGCTACGCTTCTGTTTTCACTTCTGTGGACTCGATTGAGCTTGGCAGACAACTGCATTCGTCCGTTATAAAAGATGGCTTTGTTCATGGTGTTGTTGTTGGCACTGCACTGTCCACCATGTACTCCAGAGGGGATCAAGTCGAAGATAGCTACAAGGTCTTTCAAGAGATGCAGGAACATGATGAAGTCTCATGGACATCAATGGTTGCTGGTTTTGCATCCCATGGCCGTTCAGCTGAGGCATTCCGATTATTCAGGAATATGATTCTTCATAACTTTAAGCCTGGCCATATTACGCTATCTGCCATTCTTTCAGCTTGTAATGGACCACAATGCTTGCTCAAAGGGAAGGAAGTTCATGGACACATCCTTCGTGCCTATGGGGAAACCACATCCATCGGCCATTCTTTGGTTTCCATGTATTCCAAATGTCGCGAAGTACAAATAGCTAGAAGAATATTTGATGCAACTGCATGCAAAGATCAGGTCATGCTGTCTTCAATGATATCTGGATACTCTACCAATGACTGCAATGATGAGGCAATCTCACTTTTTCAGCTTATGGTGGCAGCTGGTTTTCTAATAGATAGCTTCATATGCTCGTCTATTATTAGCCTATGTGCTAACATAGCAAGACCACTCTATGGAAAACTATTACATGGTTATGCAACTAAAGTAGGAATACAGTCTGATCTATCAGTAAGTAGTTCACTTGTGAAGTTGTACTCCAAAAATGGCAACCTGCGTGATTCTCGTAAAGTTTTTGATGAAATTAATTCCCCAGATTTAGTTACTTGGACAGCTATAATTGATGGATATGCTCAGCATGGAAGTGGTCAGGATTCTTTAAGGATGTTTGATTTGATGATTACGCATGGAGTAAAACCAGATAATGTTGTACTAGTAAGTATTTTATCTGCTTGCAGCCGCAATGGTTTAGTTGAAGAAGGATTTAACTATTTTAACTCTATGAGAAGCGTCTATGGGGTACAGCCAGTGTTACACCACTACTGTTGTATGGTTGATTTACTTGGTCGTTCTGGGAGGCTTGCAGAGGCAAAAAGTTTTATTGAGAGCATGCCTATGAAGCCTGACTTCATGGTATGGAGCACACTGCTTGCTGCTTGCAGAGTTCATGATGACGCTGTACTTGGAAGATTCGTGGAAAATAAGTTACGTGAAGATAATTACGATTCAGGCTCTTTTACAACTCTGTCAAACATTCTAGCAAATTCTGGAGACTGGGAGGAAGCAGCGAGAGTAAGAAAATCAATGAATGGCACCAAGAAAGAGCCTGGATGGAGTATGGTGTAAGAATTGAAATGAATGAAGAGTTATATAAATAAAACAAAAATGGAGCACAGTACATTGATGGACTTGAAATGATGACATCATCTACGGCAAGTTGGAAAAGAGGACCAGCTGGTTGCATGTAAGCAATAAGCAACGGATACAATTGTATATTAGTTACACTGTTGATCCTTTCACACTGTTAGCTTTTACTTTGCGTTGGTAATTGTTCCAAACCTATTAGGTATCTGATTAGAGATGTTTCTTCCTGATCATGGAGAAGACATGATAGCTGTCTAAAGTTTGCACTGATGATACAACTGAGTCAGACTCCTTGCTGTACATTATTCATTATTCACTCTGATGCGATCTGCATATTTTACATGTAGGGCACACCTCTATATTAATAATACTGAATGATTCAGTACATATAACCAAGATATTCTTCACTCTGTTTGCTTATCTGTAAAGATGGGTGCAGTTCATAAGATATAGACCGAGCTGAAAATGTACAATGGATAGTCTTCTGCTAACAGACTTGCTAACATATGAAGATCACTCTTGGTGCTATATATCGTAACTATGTATAGTGTATCTTTCTGTAGAGCAGCTACTGGGCATCTCTGGGGGAGGTCGGGGGATAAGTGAGAGATTCACAGGGCACGTTGCATGTCCAATCATCTGAAGAATCTAGCCCCAGATCAAATGGGAATTTTATTTTTCGTGGAACTCCACACTCGTTACCCGTAACGTATCCATTATCAGGTTTTCTTGTATATGGATCTTCATCCCTGTTTCCAGTACCTCCAATTGTGTCTATATCCCAATCAACTGCATACCCATCGCACTGTTCAAGCTGTTCGAACTCAGTATCTGGTGAGGCTTCATTCATGCTATTGATTATTCCAGGGGCTATGCTGAGAAGCACGGCATCTGGTGACCTCTGCAGGGTCTGTGTTTCAAATGGCAAGATGATCGGATTGCTATGGATGCCTTTTTCTGATAGATGAGTTAAGGGCGGACCACGGTTGAAGTTTATGACTTTATATGAAGAGCCATTCTGTGAACTGTTGAGCTTCTGCTGCTGCCGTCCTTGAAAGTAATGTTGGCTATTAAACCGATTCACAGGTATTGCAACTTCTGCCGAGCAAGAGGAGCTTTCCAAAGCAAAATGCGAAGCCTGTATGGACTGCAAGGCAGATAACAGATCTGGCTCTGTCCTTGCAATTGACTGAGGACCCCAGGAGTGAGATAGTGCTCTTTGTGCCATTGAACTAGGCTTTTTAAATATTCTACAGATAGCCCAGGCATCCTGTTTGATAAATAAAAATCACCAGAAAATATATCATATATCTAGATATTTTGAGAATTTTGGTGCTGTAGTAAATACTCTGAATAGAAGGCTTACATTGGCTGGAATGTTTTTGTCTATTGGTACTTTAGGAAGTGTTGGATCAGTTAGTGAAGGAAGCCTGAACTCATGCATCATCCAATCAGTTTTGATCCCTTTTGCTGCTCTTCCTTTATAAAAGACAAGAGACTTCTTCAGGCCTATACACTTGGTTCCCTGGGAGGAGTAAATTGGCCTATCTGTCCCTGTTGCTTTCCAGAATCCAGCTCCTGTGACTCTGTTTGGTCTAGCACTATTACGATACTTCCGGTCCCTTGGGCAGTAGAAATACCATTCTTTCTCCCCAGAACTTGCAAGTTCTATCCATGAGCAAGATAATAAACAATACATTATAGAAAGTAAAGGAATAATATTGAAGGAGGATAACTATACTTAGCTTGGTTTTCTGATGAGAAGAAACTACTAACTGGGTCTCGCATGAGGTACTATGTTTTAAGCGGCCTATGCTATTATTTATGCTTGCTACTGTATTTTGAGCACTTCATATGCATGTATCCTGGATGTGCACAAGTGCAGAATTTCTATTTTTGGTGTTGCTACATCTTTCATTTGAGTAGGATCTGACCTTATTGACCATGAACCTTTTGTGTACCTGTTGCTTGAAATATTGCTCAAACTTGTTTCCAGAGTACAATTTTTTATTCAAGTGGATGAGAAGTTGTCAATTCTCTCTCTTATGTTGTTTCTAATAGCTTACATTATTTTGCGGGAGAATCATGGAGATTTATTCCTCTGGTATAGGGTTACAATCAGCTAGAATGAGCTGTTCAATACATTCTGGGATTTGGTGCAACCAACAAGCGATGCTACCCCCAGTTCTACCGACATTAGCTAGACACAATCTGCAACCCTATTTAGTTCATGCGACACTTTCACGAGGATAACCTCTTAAAGACTCATTAATCTCTTCTCTTCAGCTTTAATAGCTTGCGTATATGATAACTACGAAGACTGTAATCTTTGTGCTATAGTTTCCTAAAGCAAAGAGCAGTTCCTATAACTAAAAGCTGTCAAATATGTACTTCAGATTTCAGATTACATAGTGGATCATGACACCAGCGGCCATGGATTTATTTATTTTCCATGTATTATTTAGTTGAAGTAAGATGGTGATTGTGGAATATTTTGAATTTCTAATTTGTCTCTAAAGTGGGGCATATCTAGCATAGACGCATAGTAGCATCTGCATATTAACGACAAGAGATATGTTTTCCACTCACCATGTTAATGGCTAAATGCAAGATAGTGTATACTGGCATATATTTGTTCTTTGATGGACAAGTTTTTACAAGATTAAAGTTCCGTATGCTCCATTTACTAACATATAAGAGCAAGAAGGACAGAGCAACTTACTTGGGAGATCCCATGGGTCGTACTTGTAGATGTCCAGCTGCCGGATGAGCTCAATTGAAAGGGGTTTCTGCTGAATCTTTCTCCTGAGATAAAAACCCACAAGCTCTTCATCTGTGGGATGAAATCGGAAACCAGGCAGAAGTACCTCTTCTGACTTGTCCATATCACTTCTCTCATCCATGATCCACAAGGGTAGCTTGGAACAGGTTACACTGCTCTTGTACCTACGTGGATGTAGTGAATGGTTTTAAGGCCGAAGTTGCCTAGGTGAAGACAAACTCGCGAAGCTGTCTCTCTAATACAGTGCAGGAACTAATCAACTTTCCACAGTCTACTATTTATACCTTTGTTTGTGGTTTTGTGCTTGTGCAAAGATGGCAAACTCTATAACTGGCAATTATCTAATGCGGTGCAGGAATTTGTCAGGCCAGAGAAAAATAGAATGGGCGGCTTGATGGACCTAACTTTAACAACCGGGAAGAAGGAATGGAAGATCAGGAGTCATGTGTAAATTTAGGACATGAGATAAGAAACTAGTAGTTATAACACTACTGCTTAAGATGGACTATTTTTCTGTTAGATAAACTTTCCCAAAAGCTTTTAGTCTCCTATTGTATGCCTTATAGCTAATATATGCCTTGTGAACGACATTGCGGCTGCTTAAACATGACTAGATGAGGTCTGCACCTCTGAAGGCATCCTTGCAAACAATAATATTTTATTCATTCTTCTTTGGAATCTCTTTGACTTATTTAATAAGGGATAAGTACCTCAATGAAGACAATCTTAGCAACACCTGGGCATTATCAGTCCCTTTCGATACACCTAGATTTATAATCTAGCACATCCCAAATAACCTTCCAGTATTACTCTTGAACAGTAATAGCATCAATTTTATACATATATTTGTTAGTTTATAGGAATCATTTACAATTTCAACAATTTCTTTAGTACATGTTGGAAGCTAAACATGTCAAAATACATCAACACTAAGTCCACGATGATTATTACTACTCCCTCCGAGATTTGTCAAAATTTAGATGTATCTAGACAAAAAATAGCATCTAGATACATCCAAATTTTGAAAAATCTCAAGACAACCTTCATGAGACGGAGGGAGTAGATCAATTTTCTGCAAGAATACAAAGACATATTCCAAAGTCCTATATATAGCAGGATTTATTTTTATTTTACTACTTATCATTGCCAATACATATATGCTTCTAGATTACATATTTACATTCCTCCTTTCTCTGGTTTAGAAAATTCCAAACTCCTATATATATATATAAAAGGATGTATTTTTTTAGTATGCATCATTGTCAGCACATGTACGCTTCTGGATTGCATTGAAGATTTTCTTTGCATGAAAATTCCTATTCTGTTCATGAAATCCTTCCATCATTGTGTATAATTTTTTCACACTGGAGGTTTCGTTTAGTGCGTACTGAAAGCAACAGTTAGCTTATTCGTACTGTTAACATCATTGCTAGTAATTTGGATGAGCGTTGATGTGAGAACAGATATACACGCGCTTATGATTTTGTTATTGTAACCTGTTTTTCTGAACTTGTGCAATAGCTCAACTGAGAAGGTGGGGAACTGTTAAAAACTGCACTAGTGTACTCCACGAAACCTTACGCCAAGTTGATGTGCATTAGCAAGTAGTCATTGTTATCTCACGATAGTGATAGCCTTAGCGGTGTAATTGCCTTCAGTTCTTTTATCAACTAGCGTATGACTCACTGCAAACTGTTTCCTCTAATTCGTTTCTATCAACTTCTATATCACAATAAGTTGCCATCTTAGAATCCATCTTAGCTTGCTTGACTGCTTGATGGTATCCTCTGGTCCGTCACCAATGTGTATACAGTTCATTGCTCATTGTTTTACAAATATCATTTTCTTAGGTATTAGTATTATTTTTTAACATCATTTATTGGTAGTTAAATACTGCGACTTAGTCTTACATGATGGTGTGCGCTCTCTCTTTTTCTTAAGGTACTTTTAAATAACTAGCAAAAGTGCCCGTGCGTTGCATCGGAAGAAACAAAAACTCAACTCTAGAATCATGGCCTTCTATTTTCAGCTTCCGCAAACTTGGACCAACAACCATTGATGAAGTTGTCGTTTATGAATCTGGTTTAACAAATCCAGATTAATCCTTGTCCAAAATCATTTGAATTTCCCTAGTGATGTTTTAAATTATTCCTAAATCCCATTTTAAGGAAAGGGCATCGACAACAAATATAATTGAATTCTTTTCTGATACAGCTGCAAGAAATCAATACCTGTGGACGATGTAGCCTTAGAAACGCCTGAATTTTCTGTAGAAGTGAGTATAATTTGATATACTTCTCCTCTTTGTCTAACCGCTACTGAGTTTGAGCTTGCATGAATAGAAGTCTGAAAAAACAAGCTGTACAAGTGCCTATTCTCCTCTACCCAATCCTTTGATGAAGGAAAGAATAAACTTGTTTGTCCCTAAAAGGGAACTGCTTGGCTGCAACGTCCTCCCCCACTTGTTAATACTACTTCAGGAGCATTTATTCTCACTCAGGAGGTTAACTTTTGAAGAAAGAGTCCAAGCCGCACAACTTGAAGGCTCGACTGAATTTCAGAAGTCAGTTTGACAGGGATGGGAATTGGCAGTCGATCTGAGCTCAAAGCTCAACCAGCAAGCGTCTACCTCCCTCCTCGGGAGCGGCCTGGCCTGGAAGCGGGCGATCGGCCGGAGTGGAGATGTATTAGGGGGATGCTCGAAATCGACAGAGGCTCCTCTATGCTCCTCCCCTCCCTAGCCGAGGCGTCAGCTCCCTCTGCCTCTCCACATCCTAGTTGCGGTACGGCGCCCGCCCCATCCGCCCGTCTCCATAGATATCTGGCGAGCTGAAGTGGAACGTCGGGCGCCGAATTCGGCACCCCGGCGTACTACGATGGCTGAATCGAGGTCGTCCTGACCATGGCTCTGCTCAGGACCATAGCTCTGCTCGGGATGGGGAGGATCGATGTGGTAGCGGGCTGAATGTGGGGGTGGCCACGCATGGTTCTGTTCGGGAGTTTTTTCAGATCGAATCGGAGATCCTCGAGGGGCAGCAGCTGGTTGCGGAAGAAACCTACCCGAATCGTGCGGGTCGAGGAGATGATTTATCGGGCAGGAAGGAGAAGCCAACCAGGCACCGGCAGTACTCCTGATGAACCGTTTTTTAACTTACGGTGGCATGGTGGGTAATATGCGGTTTGGTGGGAGGGCAAAACGGTCCAAAAAAAAGTTGGACGAAAATTTTGGCAGAAACCTTAGCTCCTTTATTATTAGGTATAGACTTATTTGCCGTGTGACTTTGGGTAGAGCCCGCAGGCGGCATTGTACTTCTTCCAATGGCTTAAAGACAAGGTTTTGGCCGTGTTATGAATAACTTATTATCAGAAAAGGTCTCGGAAAATTCCCATGCCCCCCCAATTCCAGGCAGGAGATTAACCATCCAATTAATTCCATAACAAACATGATCTCGATTGCAACACTTCCTGTCTACTATCATGATTTACGCTGAGAGATAGTTTGGGTCAACCCTTTAAACACAAGCTTTCTCTGCCTTTCTTGCCTTCTTGGTTTGCAGTTCTTGGATCAGTAGAAACAGATGCATGCAAACTAACACGTCGTAAGAAATATATAGTCGTTAGATAAGATATTAGTTATGTAAAAGTGACAGAAAATGTGACTATTTCGTCTTAATAACTCTGGTCTGGATAACATCCACATTTATAAGGTAGGTTAAATATGAGTAATCAGAGCTGCTTAGCATGCATAAGGCTATGGACGGAAGTTGCTAAAAAATGAAATGAAAAGCAACTCCAGTTTATTTTTGAGTGGTTGCAACTCCAATTTGAGGGCATTCTTTTTCTTGCAATAAGAAATAAATGTTTTGAGCAATCATGTGCTGCCAGCAAAACATGTTCTAGGAATTTAATCTCTTGGAAGGAGCATTTTTCATGCATTCTCGTCATTTATTTGTTCATGCAATCATGCTCTCTGAAAGATTTACATTGCACGACTTTCAAAGTCGACTGAAAAGGACTGGCCCAGAAAGCAACATCTAACATCCAGATAGTATAAGGAATCAATTAACATCAACTTTACTTAGAAGAAGTTACAGGATAAGACAAGCCAGAGCAGGTCATCATGTAGCAAAGAAGGAGCAAGTTGGGGCAGAAAACCAAAACTGATCATGGGTGCATATGCACCCTATATGTATAACACATATTTCAAAAAGTAAAAAATTAGGAGCAAAAATTTAGCATGTAGAGGGACACCTTCTATGAGTACACGTAAAACCGACAATTTTTGTACCCTATGTAAAAAAGACAAATAATGTCTCGAGAAATAGACTATTTTAACACCAAAAATTTGTCTTTTTAGTACAAGACACAAAACATATCGGTTTTTTCTGAAACAACTTTGTGAATATGTAACATGTCAAGATATACACGAGGCATTTTTGTTTGTATTTTTTTGACATTTAGAAATATATTTAATATGCATTTCAAATAAAGGGTGCATATGCACCCAGGTGTAGAAACACCTTGTCCCAAGTTGGGGGCATATCTGCAGTTCCCTCCATTCACACCGTGTGTATCCAAAGGAAAATGAACAGAAAAACCTAGTGAGAGAGATAGGTACAAGTTTACTTACTGGGTGTGGCTATTTCTCAGTCAACTCATGTTGCAACTGATAACTAACACGAATCACGAAGCAAATCTAACGGTGTAGGACTTGACTGAGAACGAACTAGCAAAATCCTTACTTAATGCACCTAGCAAAATATGAAGATCCCATACCCACTTGCAGGGAAAAACCATTGAGCCAACCGGAAAGTTACTTACGGAGTACAAGAAAGTACAATGTGTTTTTTATATCATAACTGTATAATCTACTTTTATGATGGAATATTTTCCAGAAGGTAGGCTTGCAGTATTATGAAAGGAACCATATACAATTATGTCCACAAGCCATCTCATCTTAAGCAATACAGTGCATGTGTTACCCAGATAATATGCTGTAGGAACTTCTGTTTTGCATAGCCTTAGCCCTTAAGTTAGATCATTCTAGCAGAACATAATGCTGTTACTTTCCTAACAGCTTACTTAAGGAGCTACAGGGAACATAAAATTGCCTACTTGGACAGTAGATACCAAACACTAAAGAGTAGAATAATGCAGAGCTCATTGTTCCTTCCAGGTCTTTTTGCTGAAGTTACTGAAGGATATGCACAAAGCCAGAATCTGGTCCTTTAAAGCCTTCAAGATGCCCCCAAGAGCTCCTTGATATCATACCCTTGCAACTGAAGAAATAAAAGATCACATATTAGTTATTATCCCCCCTGCTCATGTGCAATATTCTGCTTGTTAGTGAAGTCATAATTCCTAGCAGTTTCAGCAAGAAAATTACTGACACAGATGACAAGACATACCTGTAGAAAGGTAAGCAGTAATATAACTCCTGAGTTCCAAAATGCATGTATTGTAATAGGAGCTAGAAGATTGCGAGTTTGAGCATAAGTAAACCCTAGTGCAACACCTGCATACAACCAAACAAACCAATGGCATTATAATTGCATTCCCCCAAAAAATGTATCAACATAGTGATAGTACTGACGATTTGTCCCGAAGGAAAAACAAATACTGACAACAAATGCCCATGAATGTCATCCTCAGGTCTAATTACAGTTAAATGTTGCATCTTGTGCCTGTTATTTCACGGCAACTTGAGCTTTGGCTGTCAAACTTCCGTAGCCAGCTTTGACTTCTTTCTTCATAAGAAAAGACCACAAGTATGACATACTACATAACGGTCACATCAGATGTTGCAAGCACATAGTGGAGCTGATGTGGATGTTGGTTCACATCGAGATACCTACCACCAAATTGGATTCCCGAGACTTGGGATAACTTGGAAACTACTCACCTCCTATACCACCTATATCTACTCATTCTCTTCCTGAACTGCTTCTGCGCCACTATTTTCCTGATACTGGATAAACTGATATACGTACTTTACTTATCTCTAACAGGAAGCTTCATTAAAGATGGGCGCTCTGCACTCTATTGGTGGCAGGGCGCCATGTGCTGCTGGTTTCCCTAATAGGAGATGCCACAGCATCCCACACAGAAATATGGGTCATATGGCCAAGTTTGTTGCTGAAGGCAAATATAATTGTTGCTCTTAGATTGATTTGATCCCACGTTGGGATTATATAGTACAGGAGACTTGGCTGCTAAGTAAATAGATTACAAATAAGGTAGGACTCTTTTGAGTCGGTTTGCTCTAGACGTGTCCTAATCATACACGTCTAACCCCCCTGCAGTCGGAGCGGGAGCACCGCGGACGTTCAGGCTGGAGCGGAACTCGGTGAAGATAGTCGATGGCAACCCCTTGGTGAAGATATCAGCGTACTGCGAGGATGTGGGAACATGGAGAACACGAACATCTCCAAAGGCTACACGCTCTCGAACAAAATGAAGATCAATCTCCACATGCTTAGTGCGTTGATGTTGAACTGGATTCGTCGAAAGGTAGACGGCGGAGATGTTGTCGCATGATAGACCACGGTAGCTCGCTGAAGTGGGCGACGGAGCTCGGAAAGGAGCTGACGTAACCAACATGCTTCGAGCAACTGCATTAGCGACTCCACGATATTCTGCCTCCGCACTCGATCGGGAGACAGTTTGTTGGCGCTTAGATGACCAAGAGATCAGATTGTCACCAAGGAAAACCCCATACCCAGAAGTCGACTTGCGAGTGTCGGGGCATCCAGCCCAATCGGCATCGGTATAAGCGATAAGTGATGTTGGTGATGAGCGATGTAGCTGCAGGCCATAGTCGACGGTGCCGCGAAGGTACCGGAGAATCCGTTTGACCGCATTAAGATGCGGCTCTCGTGGGTCGTGCATGTACAAGCGGACCTGCCGAACGGCATAGGCGACGTCCGGGCGGGTGAACGATAGATACTCGGAGAGCACCCACCAAGCTCCGATAAGTGGATGGATCAGCGACGGGGCGCCGGTAGCGCCAAGCTTGGACTGTGTGTCAACCGGAGTGGAGCATGGATTGCACTCGGTCATTCTCGCACGGTCAAGGACGTCGAGGATGTACTCGCCGTTGAGAAAGGAACATGCCAGTAGGAGAGCGCGTAACGAGCAACACCAAGAAAATAGTGTAATGCTCCAAGGTCCTTGAGAGAGAACTCGCGCTCTAGAGCTGTGATGGTGTGTCGAAGGAGCTGCTCGAGAAGAGGCCGTCGACACAATATCATCAACATATAACAGCGGAGTAAAGTGTCTCCGTGTTGCGTGTGTAGATAAACGAGAGAGGGGTCCGCACGGGAGCCAACAAATCCAAGTCGTAGAAGATGGTCGGTGAAGCGGCTATACCAAGCTCGCGGTGCACTGCTTAAGCCCATAGAGAGACTTGTTGAGGCGGCATACATGGTCGGGCCGGGAAGCATCAACGAACCACGACGGTTGTGCACAATAGACGGTCTCGGCGAGAGTACCATGGAGAAAGGCATTGTTGATGTCGAGGCTGATGGACGGCCGGTCTTGAGCGACGGCAATGGACAATACTGTCCGAACAGCTTGCCGGCTTGACGACCGGACCGAAAGTCTCACCGTAGTCGACACCGGCGCGTTGGGTGAAGCCCGGAGCACCCAACGTGCTTTGTACCGGTCTAAGGAGCCATCTGGTTTGAGCTTATGACGAAATATCCATTTGCCGAAAACAATATTAGATCCAGGTGGTCTAGGCACAAGATCCCATGTCCGATTGTTTTGCGGTACGTAAATTCATCGACCATTGCGAAGCATGCCATTGAGGATCCTTCGGAGCACCACGGTAGCTTTTCGGAAGCGGACTAAGAACATCAACATGCAGATTAAGGCGATCAACGAGGCCGAGACATACCACGTTTGCCACGAGTGTACATATTGTGAGTATTCTCGGCAAGGGGAGGGCCAACCGGAGCCGTAACCACGGGAGGAGGGGAGGTGGAGGTGGGTTAGGGGAGGCGTGGGTGGTCGGGGGTTAGGCTGAGGCATGGGTGGTCGGGGTGGAGGGTTTGGGAGGATGGGTGGCAGCTCATCAAGGAATGAGAGATCAATGGGAGTAGGTGGTGTTGATATTTTGGAGAAAGGAAATGAATTTTCATCGAAGACAACATGACGGGAGATGATAAGTTTGTGTGTGGAGAGGTCGAGGCAGCGGTAGCCGCGGTGAGAAGAGGAGTATCCAAGGAAGACACAGGCGGTCGTGCGAGGAGCGAGTTTGTGAGCTGTGGTAGCGGAGAGGTTAGGGTAACAAAGACATCCGAAAACCCGAAGTTGGTCGAGAGGAAGAGGGAGGCCATAGAGAACCTCGTGTGGGGTGCGGTGCTCGAAGGGTTTTAGTGGGGTGAAGGTTGAACAAGAAAGTGGAAGTGTTAAGAGCTTCGACCCAATATATTGGAGGCATGCATGCTTGGAAAAGAAGTGATCTAACCATGTTGTTTGTAGAGCGAATGACACGCTCGGCTTTACCGTTTTGAGGGGATGTGTATGGGCAAGACATGCGTAGAGTGGCACCGAGGGACATGAGAAATGTGCGGGCAGCAGTATTGTCAAATTCACGACCATTGTCACACTGCAGGGATTGAATTGTTGTACGAAACTGAGTGGATACATAGGCGAAGAAGTTTTTGAGTGTTGGGAAAGTTTCAGATTTCATGCGTAAGGGAAAAGTCCAAAGGTAATGAGTGAAATCATCTAACACAACTAGGTAGTATTTGTAACCGGATACACTAGGAAGAGGGGAAGTCCACAAATCGCAATGGATTAGTTGAAAAGGTCGAGTAGTGTGAGTAGATGATGAATCAAAAGGTAGACGCACATGTTTCCCTAATTGACAAGCATGACATAACCGATTATCGGTAGCATTTTTATTACAAGGAAAAGAAAAAGCACTTGCTAGGTGCGACAAAGCTTGACTACTAAGATGTCCTAGACGACGATGCCACAAGGTTGCCGATGATGTGGTGGTGGAGAGTGCGTGCGCAGTGGAGGCCGGCAACCGAGAGGGGTAGAGGTCACCGGAACTATTGCACCCGACGATCTCGTTCTTGGTGCGGAAGTCCTTCACGAGAGAGACCAAACGGATCAAACTCAACGGATAGAAGATTATCGGTTGTGAATTTACGAACGGAAATAAGATTTTTAATTAGGTCGGGTGTAACTAAGACATTGTTAAGAGAGAATGAATGGGTAGGAGATGAAAGAGTGGTATGACCGATGTGGGTTGTGGGAATAGTTTGGCCATTGCCGACGATGACATGTGGGTAAGGAGAGCGAGAGGCGAGGATGTGAGAGAGGTTACCCCGATTGCCTGGTCATGTGAGCGGAGGCGCCCGAGTCCATGAACCACTCATTCGAGGATGGTGGTGTCGGGGACATGGTGTTGAAAGCCTGCATGAGTTGGGCTTGGTCGAAGGATGGCGGTGGTGCGGTTGGATTGTATGTGGGTGCAGGTGGCGGGGCGGATGGCGTCGCTCCCGGCGTCCATGGTATAGCCGCTCCCGGTGGCCATGGCATCGGTGATGTAGAGCCATAGGGCCATGGAGGCGGCGCCGATAGCATGGCATGATGAGCCCGAGGCGAGGCCAAGAGGAGGTGGCCGTGGCGGTGGTCCCGGCCACATCCGGATTGACCCAGCCCAAGGGTTCCGCATCGACGGCCGTGGAGCCCGCGATCCCTTCCCGAATGTGTTGGGGGTGCCGCCGCGTTGTTGGGGAGACGCGGAGTGGACGTAACGGCACCGTGCGCCAAAGCGACAGGTTCCAAAGCGCCGGGAAGTTGCGGCGGACTTCCGGCGCCGCGGAGGTCCCGTATTTTCGGCGAGGCCACGCGGTGGTGGAGGTGCGGGGGCTCGCGCGCGACGAAGGCGGACGGGGTCGAGGATGACTCGGACCGCCGCCGCAACGTGAGCTCCTCGAGTAGTAGAGATGAGCGGACGTCAAGAAACGGCGGCAGGGGACGCCGTTTCGGGAGCAACGTGCGCATGTACGCAAGCCGAGGTCCGAGACCGCGAAGCGTGTTCGGACTAGGCGTTTGTCGGTGATGGTCGTGCCCGGCCGCATTGAGCTCGTCGGCGAGAACCTTCGCTTGCGGCGAGTAATCAGCCACGCGTCGGGGAGCCCGTTGGAGACCGTGGAACTCTTGCTCGAGGTAGGAGGAGCGGGTGTCCGCGTTGTCGTGGTAGATGTTGGAGAGGCGCGTCCACAAGGCGTGTGCGGGCGAGTGGCGTCGTGGTGTCAACGATCATGGCGAGAAGCTCGGGCGCGACGGCGCTGCTGAGCCATGACCGGACGATGGCGTCGTTGCGGGCCCACCGTGGCGGGGGTCCGTGGGGTAGGCATACTCGAGGAGATGATCCTCGAGGGCGTACTTCTCAACAGCGTCGGAGAACATGCCGCGCCATTGGAGGTAGTTGGAGGTTGAAAGCTCGAGGGTGACCCGGCACGACGGCGCACGGATGTCGGGGAGTGCGGCCGCGAGCGCCCAGCAGAGCGGCCTTGGCGGTGGCCTCGGCGGCCGGCCGCGAGATCAGCGGCGGAGGGCTCTGACGGCGCCATAGGAGAGGATCAAGAAAACCCTAATCTGATACCATGAAGGCAAATATAATTGTTGCTCTTAGATTGATTTGATCCCACGTTGGGATTATATAGTACAGGAGACTTGGCTGCTAAGTAAATAGATTACAAATAAGGTAGGACTCTTTTGAGTCGGTTTGCTCTAGACGTGTCCTAATCATACACGTCTAACAGTTGCCAACTCAATATGCTCATGCGCTATTGACAAAAATGGTATTCAGGTGGTGTTCTGCATTCGTTCTACATCTTACCAAGCACAAACAGTTGTGGGAATTGATCAGGTGTCAAATGAGCGAAAGCAAATACAGCAGCACTGAGAACCACACAGACTGGAGTAGGAAACCTGCATCCAAATCAAACTATTCAAATACTACTATACATCTGTATCTACAAAAAGTTGCGACATTTATTTTGAAACAGAGGGGGTACAAAATTGCAAGCTCTAGAAAAAAAAATAAGAATGAACTGTTACCACTTAGTCAAGGACACCATTAGGAATCCTCGAAACACAGTCTCCTCCAGAATTGGTGCTAGAACTCCAGTTATGCCCACTAGATAGGCAGTGCTATCAATAATAAAAAAAAGAAAACAAAATCAAGTCCTGATTGCCTGGTCAGACAGCAGCCAGTAAACCACAAAAGCTATCGAGATGATACCTGAGGGTTGATGAGCCGATTAGCGGCAGTAAAAGGACCAGTGAGTCCTTCTGCAGAAATAAAGAGAGGATCCAGATACAGATAACTAGTCAGTTGACAATCATTTCATACGAACTTCAAAGTTCAAGACAAGTCTTTTCTCAACAGAAAATGTATAGGACAGTGTGATACTTGCCAATTGCCATTGGTAGGTGATAAACAGATTGAGTTAGTCTTGCATGAGTAAAGTTGATTGCATAAAGCTAGGCTCAAGTGGGCTTAAGACATTTCAAGAGATTGGTCATATGAAGGAAAACAGATCATTAGGAAGAACTTTTACATTTGGCATATTCTGAGATGTCCAATATAGAGAAATACTTGATTTACCATAATATTAACACTTGATTTACCATAATATTTTTCAATGGATAAATTGGGGTACAAACTGAAGGTGAATGGAGACAGGTTAATGCTAGGTACGTAAGGTCACAGAAGTGTAAGGAGTAACAGTTAATAAATGACGATACACAAGAAAAGTCTGTCTGCTAAAGCATACAACATGCCTGACCTCTCTCTCTGGAGGTTCACCATTCAGATAGGTGATGCCAGCTCCAACTAAAGCAATGGAAATGACTGCAGCAAAGAGGCCAATACCAGCCCATAGAAGCCAGCCATTTCGCAGCTTGAATGGTTCTTTAATATCTGAAAAGTCAAAACTACAGTGTCGACTTACTTCCTAACAGAAAACTGAAAAAAGTCTTAAAGTCATAGTTACAAGGAAATTCAGGTTCTAGCAAAGTATCCGGCAACACTTCCCACAGTTGAAAAATTTCTATCCAAGAAAGAATGTACCACACTCTCTTTGCAAAAGATCAAATGTGTTCATAGTAATAAGATCATGTCCTGACCGTAACGAAAGATATCATCAGGGAATGGCCGGAAGGTATTGGTGATGCTAAATATGACACCAAGCACAATAGCTGTCACGCTCCTGCACAAGATATAGACGAGATTAAATATTTTGGAGGTATGCAATGTACATCCCTTAGTAGATACACACTATCAGCAAAAGAATCAGGTAAGAAGAGATCCATACAGTTGTCCGAGAAAGAGTATTCCTGCCTTCTCATCTATAGTTGCCCCTGCAGCTGAATACCCTAGGTATTGCAATGCCGACTGTTCAACCAATCCTGTCAGAGCAAAGCTGTCTAAAGAACGCTCAGGGTACTTTCTTAGGCTTAACCATGCGCAAATAGACATGACCAACCAGCATACGTATACAAGATAGTTCTTTAAAAGTACTTATCCGGTGCACACGAGTACCTTACTCCACAGCCCACCACGCTGAGCACAAGGGTTTGCCACCCCCATGGCACATCCCACCGGCGGAGGATGGGCCACTCGTCCGAATCCTGCTTGTATCCAACAAAATCGACTGTCAGCAGGATAACATCAGAAAGACATGAATGCTTACAGTCCAAACTAAACATCGGTGTTAGTGTTTCCATTGTACTTGGTAAGGTAACATTACTTCTTATAGATTGACGTTTCACCGATACATTTCCTCCTGATGCATTATGCATACAATCAATGTTTTCAAAATCTTGTACTATATATGTTCTTTCAAGAGCTGAATTCTGCATCAAGCAACAATTTAAGGAAGCACACTGATGCAGCTAACGACTGAGCAGCTGGGTGTCGGCAAATGGAGGGGCGGCGCATCACCTTACTGGAAGACGGAGGCGGCGGATTGTTGTACGATGAGCACGCGAAGTCTCGGCCGCTCCGCAAGCTCCTCCTCCACCGGCCAGTCTCCGGCGGCTGCACCAACCACTGCCGAGCTCCTGCTACCGCCGAAGCTGCCAGGCGGCCAGTCCTCGGGGAGGGATGTGGCTTCCTGTGCTTGGAGAGGAGGCAGGATTTGCATGGGAGCGGCCGGAGGAGGAGAAGGGAGAGCGGGGACGACGACGTGGAGGCCATTAGAGACGCTGCTTTCTTTTCTCTTGCTCTGCCGCTGGAGAAGAAGCCGAGCGGGGATAAGGTGAGGACCTTGTTGTAAATTAGATAAGGCGCGGGACAAATCCAGAAAAGTGGAAACGGAAGATTTCTTCGTTAAGTTTAGGGTTAAAATTGCAAATTGACACACAGCGCTTCTTCTCCTGCAAGACGACCCTCCGCGCTCGGCGGCGGCGATGGCGACGTCGGCGAGCACGTCCGGCGAGTGGCTGACGGGCGCGCTGCAGGAACTTAGGGGCCGGACGGGGGGCGGTCTCGAGCTCGACGGAGACCTCATCTCGGGCCTCGTCTCCTTCTGCGAGCTCGCGCCTCCGCCCGACGCCGCCGACTACCTCGCGGTGCGTACCCCACCCATCAAACACCCCTCCTTCGCCGGAGTGGTACCTTGCATCACATGATTCGTGTCGCCTCGCGCTTGGGCTTGTTGCGTGCGTGTCTGTTTGGTGCGGCGGCCTGATCTGCGCCCGTTTGGGAGCCCTTGGGGGTCTTCTCAGATTAGGGTTTGTGCGATTTGATCTTGGATAACATTAGGATCAGTACCAGTTTGGATCAACCTTTAGAGCCTGATGATAAATTGTTACTTTCGATAGTCTGATCATCGGTGCGTTGCAACTTCCGTTGGGAAGTTTGCTACATTGTGCTCTACCGGTTTGCTGTTTTTGGTTGATGATTTTCTGTGGATTTTTTTTTTTTTTTGCATGGAGAGGATAAATTGATGGATGACCCAAGCATGTCATTTTAGACTTATATTACTCCCTCGGTTCACTATTATAAGATGTTTTAGATTTTTCAACATGGACTAGATACGACTAGATATGGACTGAAATGACTGAACCTACACACTGAAATGCTTCTAGATACATGCATTTTCGAAAAAATATAAACCATCTTATAATAGCGAACAGAGGGAGTATTTGATTGAGTAGGGATATTGGTGCTTGATGAATCATATCATATGGGTTCGATTTTATAACCTGATGCGTCTTTGTAAATATGTTTGAGCATTTTATCGTCTATATTGCTGGTAATGTGGAGCTTGTGCTATTGACCTGAGTTGTAATTAGTCATGATGCAACCGGTCCGGTCCGGTTTGGCCCTAGCATTGGACCTCCAAACCTTTTAGAAAATCAGAGGTTCACGGTTCGGACCGATCCTCTCCTTGTAGGGTAAAGGGGTATCCAAGGTTCGCCCCTATCTAGCTACTGCTAGCACAAAGCTGTCAAGAGGAACGGGGATATAGGAACTGCTAGCACAGCCGGACCGGTGGCGCCGTCGGGGACGCGCAACGGAACGGCACGGCGTCACTATCGACCAGCGACCTTCACGCAGCCGTCTCCGGAGCGGCGCTGGCGGCCACACCCGGCGGCGGTGCTCGCAGGAGCGCGTGGCGGCGGCGATACAGAGGGAGAGAAAGGGCGCGGAGGGGCATGGGAGAACCGGCGGCTCGCCCTGGTGTTGCCGGGAAGGTCGGCGACGGCTGGGGAGGTCGGAATCGACGGCGGCGTCAGAGACCGGCGTCGGGGAAGATGGGATCGGCGGTGGCGATTCCGAGCGTCCCGGCTCGCGTGGCTTGACAGGGAGGACGAGGAAGACGAGGCGGTGACGATGGCGTGGACGGCTTGGCTCGCCGGGGCTCCAATCCGTGCGGCCCCCTTTTTTCCGGCGAACCTGCGTCAGTTGATGCACGTTGAAGACGATGGCGGCCGGCGCCTTCGTATCGATGGAGGAGCGGTTCGATCCTAGGGTCGTAAGGATCGGAACCTGTTGGACCCAAAAAAATTACGGACCAAACCTATAACCTGATGGTAACAAAATATAGGTGCGGGACGGAGGTCCAACGGGCCGACCCGGACCAGTTACATCTATAGTAATTAGATCTTAAGAGAAACTTAGACCAGTACATAATTAGCCTGGCCCTGTCTGGTTGATGCTTGATTAGCCAAATCCAGGCCAATCTGGTTGACATATGTATATTATCTTCTGGATGCCCACGTTTCTGCATATGTTGTGGTGTATGATGGACGTGGTTTGCTTTCTTGTGAACATGTCACCTTGACTAGTGGTAGGTTGTAACTATTGGTTGGGGGCAGTGACACACTCAACCCAATGGATGCCTTTCTCAAATTTTGCGTGTGGCCTTCTGTGTTATAACGGAGCTCTAGTTCCACTGGTTTTTGAAGTTTTGTTTGGTGCTATACATACTCCACACTGCTTCTTCTGAATGACACCACTATTTTGTCAGGTTACCATGTTTTATATTATTCTGCACACCAATGAATGTGGAAACTACTGTTACTTAGTTAAAACATTGACAATATCATGCACTGTTCAATGTTGCAGAATATTGTTGGAGTAGAAGCTGCGCAGGACCTCATTCAGGAGTACTTGCAGAGGAGGGGCTATATTGATCCCTCAAAAGGAACTGGAAGCTCACAGTTTTCTAGCCTCCAGCCTTATGTGAAGCCATCTGCTGATGCAGAAACTGCCCAAACAAAGAAGCAAACACGCACACTGAAAGATCAAGCATCTTCTTCAAGTCAGAGCTCCAAGAGTCAATCAGATAGTGCTGAGCCCCAGGCTGCCTCCAGGAGAGGTCCAAAAAAGAAGGGAGGAAAGGCCATCTCGCTTGCTGAGGCAGCGAAGGGTTCTATTGTCTTCAAGCAGGGGAAGCCTTGTTCATGCCAAGCACGCCAGCACAATCTTATCAGCAATTGCTTATCATGTGGCAAAATTGTGTGTGAACAAGAGGGCGAGGGACCCTGTAGTTTCTGTGGTGCACTTGTCTTAATGGAAGGCAGTACATATGCCGGTTTAACTGATGCTGGAGTTCCTAGTTCAGAAACAGAAGCTGCAGCTGAAGCTTATGCAAAGAGGCTTGTTGACTATGACAGAAACTCTGCTGCAAGGACTAAAGTTTATGATGACCAAAGTGACTATTTTGAAATGGAAGGAAATAGTTGGCTCTCATCAAAGGTAATCTACATTTGATAGTTACTCCCTCCGTTCCATATTAGTTGTTGCTGATGTTATACCGACACTTCTCCATTCATTGATCTTCACTATACTATATCTTAGTGATTAAGGATGGTCATACTGAGAGCTGTATCTATTAACCAAAATGTTCTTATATGTGTATATTATAGGATCTATGCTAAGTATTCTTTGTACAGCCTGTTTCTGCAATTAACTCAGGGTACTCCTAAAATTTAAACGTATATCATGTAACTTCAGAACATGTATGATAAAGCATGTAAGTTAATGGATTAGACAATGATAAGAAATCTCTCGCAACTATTTTGAGATATCTAATGAGAAAGCATGCATGAGAAAGCTAGTTGTTCATATTTAATGATATATGCAAGAATATTTACTATAGTTTTCTATTTTTCCCACTTCAGGAAAAGTCAGACCTAAAGAAGGTGCACGATGAAGCTGAGGATGCAGCTGAAAAACAAAAAGGGAAAGTGACTGTCACGTTTGATTTGGTGGGCCGTAAGGTAGTGACTCTTAGTTCTCGAAGGCTCAGTTCATGGTTTAGAAGCTTTCAGGAAAGGAAAAAAAACATTTGAATGCGGATATAATTTTGCGAGTATCTCCTGCAGGTAATTTTGAACAACGACGAAGCTGCAGAGGCGGAATCTGGTCAGGGGATCATGAGACCATTAGAACAGAAGCATCAGGTGCAACGCATACAGCCAAGTCCCACGACCAGAGAGCAGCCATTTTTCATCGAAACAGGACCAGTGAAGCCAAGAACTGACAGAGTAAAACAGAACAAGAAACTCACGAAGAATGGCTTGTGCCTAGAGGTAACTGGAAGGGTGCAGCACGACGACAAGGATCCCCAGAGCTTTCTTGGCGGCAAGATGAAGAAGGGTGATCATATTGCATACAGTTCCTTCGGTCAAGCTCGTGAAGGCGATGACTACGAATGTTCCCTTGATTTTGATTGAGCATTGGTACTGAATTGTTATGGTTGCCGGGGTGCATTCACATTGTACTAAAGTATCCATTTCCTGTGGGTTGGATTATGGTTTAGTCATGTTCTACAGCTGGAGAAGGCATTTTGGAAAGGCTGTACAACAATTATGACCCCGAATCAAGTTTTTCATATGATACCTTGGGCCTAATGTTGTGTAAAAATGGTCAGATCCGGTTCTTCCATGTTCTTGCAATGCATGTTTCTGATCTGCGGAAGTGTTACACTTTATGTTCTAAATTAATTTACTCAACTTTACTCTATGCATGCATATACTCTATGTTATACATTAATTGACTCAATTTTATCTATGTATGCATGTATCTATATGTATACACGAGTTAATTAATGAAGAAAGTTCACTTTTAGTCCTAGAATTTCCATTTGATTCAAAAGAAACCTTGAACTCTCAGAATCATTTACTTTTAGTCCTTAATCGATTGATCTAGGTAAATATCTGCCACGGGTGGCAAACATCTTTAACGCAATGGTGTAAGGGTAGAGAGGCTGCCTTCGTGTCACATGCTTCAAGTGAATTAGGAGAGAAAGAAATTGAGCAAACAATTGGTTTAGGGGACGTGGGGGTTCAAATATTTTGCACTAAGATGTTGGTTTTTTTTCCCCATCTCAACTAGATTGGAACAAGTCTAGTTCAAAACCAATTTGGTTGGTTGACTGTTTCTTCTTTCCATATTAGCGATTTTCTCAACTCAACCGATGAGAGATGTAAAGTAAACCATTCTAGGAGTTCAAGGTCCATTCTAAACTAGAAATCTAGAAATATTTTTTAAGACAAAAAGTGAACTTCCCGACAGTTGAAGGACTAGAAGTGTTCTTAATTAATCTAGGACAGAGGGAATATACAATTTCACACTTAAACGACACTTACCAACACAACATCTTCGCCTTGGGGCACTCCATACTGCAAACACATTACAAAGTTCATGCTTACAAGTGCTGTAATTTCACGTTACTGCCAATCAAATGATACAATTCTACGAAGGGTATATATATTTTTCTTGTAAAGCAAGCGTGTAGACTAGGCAAAACAGTCACTGTCTGTTTGCTCTCTTTAAGTTAACAGTTAGGACCGACGTACATGGTCCAAATGGCATTTGTTACTTTATACACACCACGTCACATGAGACTCCTTGGCCAACCCCAACAAGCGAAATTCCGAGCACAAACTGGACAAGTCTCAGAACGTTACACTCACGGCACTGATGTAAAATAAGTAAATAATATGGTTCTGCACTGGCATCAACCATAACTCATTTGGTGATTCACCCAAACCAGCAACCCGTTGTCGCCACGGCTGCCAGCTAGTTGCTCTTTGGCAGACCCCTTCAAGGTTGTGGTTCGTGCTGGGGTGTGGCAGGAGAATCTGGTGCTATGGTGAAATGCACCCCTCGTCCTTGCCCAGACTGGAGAATGAATGCCACCTCTGTTGCTGCTAACGCAGCTGCCTCCTGAACATAAGTACAGTAGAAACACCCAACAAGTTAGTGATTACAAGAATTTTAAGGTGTTCCCAACAAATATAGAAGAATAGAATAAAACAAAGTAGCATATGATGCCAGTGTAGTGACCTGTCGATGTCTGCGACGCTGCAAAATACTAATTGCCCAAGCCATTATATAAAATGGCAGAAGGAAACCAGCAGCACGCAGTAAGAAAAGCTAGCAAATAAGGAACAACAAACGTCAAATACTAATGATAATGTTCAACGAGATGGTGCCTACAGTATATCTTAAAGAACGTTCTTTCTCTTACTGAAAACATTGCTGAAGTATCGTCATCGTCTTCATCAGTTAGAGTCAATGCATGCCTCAGTAATAGGAGAGCCATTAACTGCATATACAGGAAACGTGAATACATAAGCAATATGCATTTTTGTTACATGTTCAGCTAAATGTAAATACATATGTAGTGTAGGAACTCACCACAAGAGCAGCAGAACGGCAAAAGGCAGCAGTGCTGGCATTCGTAGCTGAATAATCATCATACTCAGCTTCCATAATGTGGTTTTGTGCTACTGCAAGGATCCTAGGATCACGCAAGTCAAATGCTGTACCAGTAATGGTCCAGCCACCACTGCACACCCCAGAAAAAAGGTAAACAACAATGGGATACTATAAGCATGACATCAGAAATACAAAGCAAAGAACTTATGAAGTAGAGTCGAGTATCCATGACTGGAATGAAACAAATTCAGGATGACATGCCTTATATCAATGGTAGTTTCATCAGGATGGGGTCTGGGAGGTGCAGTGTAGCCATGTTCATACGGCTGCATGAAGGTAAATTCCAACAACATTCAGGATCGTATCTGGGTGTAGGGGAATATTTTATAAATCATCTACATGTAAATTCACCTCATGACAGATTTCACAGGTTACATCTCCTTTCTCATTGCACCATCTCTGTACACAAGCCCTATGCGCATACTGCACATAAACCAAAATATGTGAGAACATTATCCATGCGCATTATCTAGGCAGAGACATCAATTAAGAAAAGATAAAGAGAGAAATAGCTTCATTAACATATTGGACAAAAATGAGAGCATGGCAACAAGAATCAACTTGAAGATCTATTCAAGAAGAACGTAAGGACTGGTGTGACACATATGGAACACAGAGAGCTTGATTGTACTTTTCACATGCTTGAATATAAGAATGTACCTGACTTATTCGGGTTCACAAAGAATAGAGCATTACTACTAAGTAGAGCAAATTTCATTCAAGTATTCTGAATATATAAACGCATGTTATTCAAAATTCTGATTATTCAGATAGATGCTAGTTATGAAAATACAGGTGGTGCACTGTGAATTCTTGTGTGGTGGCTACATGAGTACTGTATTCATACCAATAGTAACTGAAATTGGGAGTGTTTAGTTGTCTTTCGGAAGTTAATCAAATCAGTGTTCCAAGCAATAGCCAGCATTTAAAGGATAGAGTTGACACCTCATGAAAGAAACAAGATAAGCAGATTGACTAACGAGAGACCCACATATCACCATAATAAACACCAGTGCCACAAATTGATCTTGTCAAATCTTCCAGATAATCAATCAAGCATGAATTAATAGCAACCAAAACTTCAATTAATCAAAAGAAAAGGCGTAGTTTATGGAATAATGTGGACCTTAACACTGCCAGTGCAGGCACATGGGCTCTCCAGATTTTTGATTTCATCTTCCTCCTGACAAATACGACACTCCATCATCTGGAGAAGAGGTTCTTCTTCAGGAACCATGCTGTCTCCAACTCCAAAAAAGGAATGTGCTGCAGAGGGTAGCAGCGCAGTGGCGTCCCTTGATGAGGAGCTTTTGGGTGCTCCAGTGGCCTCAATGGGTTCAGGCACCATTAGGCGATCAACATTGAGCATTAGGTGATCCTTCATCGTTGCAAATAAATAACAACCTTTCGAACAAAATAATTCTTTTCTAGATCCTATTAGATCTTCTCAGAGTATGAATCTGATTGCTATATCAATCCTAGAAACCTGCATGAAAGGAAAAAAAAAAGATTTAACTACTGACGTGATTTCTCAAAAACATCCACAACAGAACATGCATGTGACAGCTGAAAACCTACAATTGAACAATTACGAAGCGGGTGATGAAATTTTCCTAATTCACAGTGAGGCGTGGGCGCCCTTGGTGAGAGATATAGGCACCAACTATTCAAGCTCCACCTTTCTGCATGGAAGTTACGGTTTCAGCAAATCTCGCAGTAAAGCCAGAACAACTTATAACTTGCATTAAGTCTCAAAATGTAGTAACCAACAGGTTCATAAATAATGTTTCTACTTCCTACAGACACCTTCAACCGCTTACTATATGGAAAACAAATTTGTTCTCCAAATAGCATTTGCCCCTCCCAATATTTTTGAAGCAGTAGACATGTTTCCAAAAGAATGACAAAACTAAATCCTGATAGTTTCCTGAAGACCACCTCGCGTATAAATCACAAGCAGTGGAAACCGATGCTCCCAAATGCTAACCAGAGAACCAAATTCCTAACATACCAAATTATACAATGTACCATCAGCACCACGTCTGCCTCTAAAAATCAGCTGGGAACCAAACTATTTTTTATGAGTTGCTCTTCAATAAGAATGATTACAATGAAGGTTGGGCATCAGACAATAAGATCGATTGCAAAATTAAGTTGCTTTGCTCTTTGGACGTTGGTGAGAAATTGAGGATGCTCCCACCGTCATCCTCATATTTATCATCCGAGTAGGCAAGGCGATGAATGAAAACACACAAACACAAAGTCCGCTATGGATGAAAACTACATAGTTACATAGTTCCCACCAATCATCGCGGATCCAGAGAAAACATAGTATCTAAATTTTCCTCTGTATCAACCGCGCAGAGCAGAGCAACAACAAATTTACTCCCCAAAATACTCCAAGAACGGGTTCGGGAGGCACACAACGCCCAAACCGAAACGAAACGCACCGATTATCTCCAATCGCGGAGCCCCGACACCACCAGACTACCAAACGACACCGAATCCGTGGAAACCTCCCCCAAATTCCCCTCTCCCTTGACGAAATGCCGCCGCCGAGGAGCACCAGCCGCACCAACCGATTCCGCACAAATTAGCAAGCCCGGCGACCAAATCTCTGCGCCCCAGCACTAAAATCCCAGCACAACACCGCGGCGAACAGACCTATCGGAAAATTTTGGAAGCGGTGAAGAATTTTTTTACCAGGATAGAACTCCAGTGCGGCTCCGGCCTCGGCCTCCTCGATCTCGCCTCCCCGTGGTGGTTCGCTGGTGCCGATATATGCCGGCGATTCCGATGGGGCGCTGCGCCGTGGGGCCCACGCGCGGGTAGGTCACCTTCCACAGCGCGGCGCTCGGGCCCTACCTGCCAGCGATGGTGCCCTGCTGCTGGCCCCCGTTCAGATGACCAACACAAAAATGAAATGATAGAAGATTGTGTGGTACTACTATAGGAAATATTATTATTCGTGTGTAAGAAAGAGGGAGAAAGAAGTGTATATGTAGTTTACATAACACAAAAAGAAATTTTATTGGGTAGGTTTGAAATGCTCACCCGCCTAGGCACCGGCGTCCCTGCCCTTCTAAATGGTGAATGGGGGCACCTCCTCCTCGCCAATATTTGGAGAACAAGAACATGTTTACCACATGGTGAGGCTTTCTTTGGCACAACCCTGGAATAGGATGGTCTTTAGATTGTGTTGTCCCTATTTGTAGCATTGGTTCGGTGCACGTTGCGTGAGACGCTATTATGAGGATGGCACCAATATGTTTTTTTTGGGAGGGGTAAAATTAGTTTGCAAATGTCATGAATCTATTATGTTATTTGGAGCAATTCGTACCATTGCCGAGTGCAAAGAAAGCTACTCTTATGAAAGCCAATTGGGGTGGAAATGTCGGAGAACAAATTCTTGAAATGTGCGGCATTGTTATTTTTTGTTAATAATGCATCAAGCTGACCCCCATCGTAAGGATCGGAGGGGAGGGTTTAAAGATTAGCCGAGCATCATCAACAAATTTAACCTAGCATTCGTAATGGCATCGAGTGATCAGAATATGTTGGTTTATAGACAAGAAAAAGATCGATGTTTGAGTTTTCCTTGGGGCTTATTTGATTAAAAGGTTTCTCTTTACTGTTTTGTTGAAAAACTAGACCTTTTTTAAAAAAATCTTATGTGGACTGTTTGAATTCTAGGACTAAACCACATACAAATTTTACCTAAGAATTCCTTAGCATTACATTTAAAAGAATATGTCATATTGAATTAGAACTACTTTAAAGTATTTCTTTTTTTCATGCAATACAGTCAAACAACCTTTGGTACACAATTGCACATTCAATCATGTATTATTTTTACACTCAATCATGTGGATTTCAGTGGGCATCGCATTGTCAACCTACGACCTTCCATTCTTTTTTTTATCAAAGAGGCCCAATCTTGTTCTAGCTCAAGTTGTCCCTTTTTTTGATTGATCAGTTCCTATCAGATTTGTCTGACACCGTGGTTGATTTGCCAGGGAGACACATTGGTGATGAATTTGAGCACTAACCCATGTGCTATTGTCAATACTATACAGCAGCAGCTGACATCCATTAAAAACAGGAAATACCAATGTCCTGTTTTGCGGGGAATTCAAGTCAACACCAATACTTGCCTTGGTTGTTTGGTTATCGAGCAAGATTGCATGAAAGGTCTGTACGCAGCACAATCAACAGATGCACATGTATTGTCAGGCAAAGAATGTCATTCAGAATCAATAAGCAAAATCCCGTCAATGGGTTCACACTTTCTCATGTTGAGATTGAGTTCCTGGACAGTGCTACAGGCCCCATGATAGTCCGGGCAAGAATCGTCCCCGGAGATGAAACGATGCAGCAGTCCCCCGACCTCGACGCAGCTCTCCCCTGCCATCTTCTTCATCCCTCCTTCCCTCATCACCCTCCTCGCCTTGGCCGCCTCGTCCCACGACCCAATGTCGGAGTAGATGTTGGCGACCATCACATAGTTCCCGCTTCTCCTGGGCTCCAGCTCAAGCAACCTCTCCTGCACCTTGCTGACGATGCCAATGCAGTCCTTGGAGCTGTGCAGCTGGCAGGCGCCCAACAATGTCCTCCAGACAACCGGGTCAGCCTCGACAGGCATGTCCATAACAAAGTCATAAGCTTCCTGGAGGCGACCGTTGCGCCCTAGGACATCAACCATGGCGCTGTAGTGTCTCATCATCGGCTCAATCCCGTACACATGCCGCATCTCGCGGAAGAACCGACGCCCCTCGTCGACCAGCCCAGCATGGCTACATGCGCAGAGCAGGCCGAGAAATGTGACGTAATTGGGCGCGACTGATGCACCCTTCATCCTCTCGAACAGCTTCAGCGCTTCCCAGGCTAACCCGTTCTGCGCAAACCCCAGGATCATCGCGCTCCAGGTCCGGACATTCCGTGCGGGCATCCTCTCGAACAGGCGCCACGCGTAGCGTACCAAGCCGCACTTCGCGTACATGTTGACCGCCGCCGTGCCGAGCTGAAGCGTCATGTCGAGCCGCCGGGCGACGACCTGCCCGTGCGCCCACTTGCCGAGCGGCAAGTTGCCCAGCTCCGCGGCGGCGGACAGCATGCACACGAACGTTGTCTGGTCAGGCTCGAACCCAGCTTCTACCATCGCTGCGAAGAGGCCGGCGCACCGGTCGTGGCAGTCGTTGTCGACGCACGCGGTGAGCGCCGTGTTCCAGGACACCACGGTCCGGCGCGGCATTTCGTCGAACACCTGCATGGCGCGCGCCGGTTGGCCGCAGGATGAGTACGCGGCCATGAGGGCGTTCCGTACGTAGACAACGGAGTATTCTAGGCCGTCTTTGATGGCCTCAGCGTGCGTGGAGGCGACGAGGGGGAGGGAGCAAGGGGCAAGGCGCGAGAGGGCCTTTAGGAGGTGCGGGAGCGTGTGCGCGTCGGGGCGAAGGCCGTCGCGGCGGAGGCGGAGGAAGAGGGAGGCTGCGGCGGAGGGTTCAGGCGAGGAGGCGAGCGGGGGGAGCAGGAGGTTGAAGTGCTCCAGGGGCGGAGACGGGAGGGACAGGAGGAGGCGCTGCGCAAGCGCAAGGTGGAGGTTGGGGGAGGGCAGGGAAATGATGCGGCGGAGGAGGATGGGAGCGAGAGTAGGGAGGCGGCCGGAAGTGAGGAGGTGGGCGTGGAGCTGCCGTATGTGGTGCACGGTGGCGGCGCCGGCGATGAGAGCGGCCAGGGCAGTGGCCATGCCATGGAGTGTTCGACGCCGCTTTGCTAGAGTAGACCGCCGCCGGTGTTTGGGTTGGGTTGGGCTGGGCTGG
>NC_061512.1:189183211-189200129 GCF_022539505.1 Lolium rigidum | reverse complement strand
CTGGGCTGGGCTGCACAGTTGGCCATTTATTATAGTAGTAGTACGTACTAGTATACTTCGTTAATATTACAATTGGCTTATGTGATACAAAATCCGTCACAGGTAAAGTGTTTTTCAATCTCTCTGTCAAAAAAAGGTAAAGTGTTTTTGAATCTCTCTCTCAAACAAAGGTAAAGTGCTTTTGAAATAAGCTAAGAGCTCGAATGAAATGACATTGATACTATTATTTTATCCCATTTGGCAAATCCATAGAAATGACATGATACTGCTAGAAATTAAACTTAGACATGAGATGAAAACATGGAATTTTCAATTGAATCCCATAACCGATTCCGTAGCAGCCAAACAAGTTTTTAAAATCAAAAATAGATTCTTTCCAGCTCCAAATGATTGGAACCAAACGAGCTCTAAGAGCTTGATTGGCTCCTCCGGATTTATTTAATTTGGTAGAAATGAAATGAAGTGAAACTTCCAACAGGGTTTCGTTTGGTTGAACCGAGATTCCAGACCAAAAATCATGCTTGGCTGACACATGGATATCTAAATTAAAATGAAGTCTATATGGTGTTTGATTACCATTTTTTCATGCATTTGTAGAATTTTTTTCTCTGTTCACTATTGTAAAACCTATTAGGTATTTTAATATAGACTAGATATTAACCGAAATAAGTGAACCTACTCACTAAAACACGTCAAGATACATGTATTTTTGGGAAAAAAAACTATAATGCCTTATAATAGTAAACATAGTAAGTACCAAGTTTGGATTAAAAATAACAACACAATAAACATATGATTTTTTCAGAACAAAAATGCATGGCAACATGAGATGAGCTACACCGCATAATCTTTCATAACTCCTTGAAATTGCAATACAAGTTTGCATAATAAAACATCATTTTCCTCATCATCCACAATTGCATATGCCATGTTCATCCACGTTTTTGGTATCTCAATTGAGTTCTGAGATGAAATGATGGCTACCAAAAGATCTCTAAGAGATTAAGTGTTTCTAAAGACGAATTTACTGACATCAATTTTATATCACATAAATTTTATACTAGTATATGATTTTTTTTGTCAAACCCTTGTACCATGAAACTAAATATCCCTTTATATTTTAAAACATGATTGGTACTTTGGGTTGTTGGAAACTTTATCGATATTCATCTAAGCATAATGTAGCTAATTTTCATAATTTGCACAATTATATGGATTAAAATAAACACACATAGATAACATATCTTGTCCCATTAGAGAATATCTTTTTATTCAACTTGAGGACATGCCAAGGCATCTATGGACACTGAGTGGTCCAATGTTGAGTAAGACCTCATGGATTTGCTCATTCTAATTAATTTACATTGGCAAATGAATTACGAAATGCACAAAAAATATGAAGCTAGCATTGTCTCAAAATACACACTATATTATGCCATCATATTTTATATAATTTATTGCCTTTCTCGGTATTGCTTGGTTGATTACAGGGGAATGCTGGGCACCAATATAGACCCTTATGTAGTAACCATGTGGAAATCCAAGCCCTACCTCATAAATCCAAAAATAATGTCTACAAATATGTTGTCTAGATTTCTCTACTGATTTTCATGAACCTTGTTCTAAAAACAATCTCTACAAATATTTTATCTAGAACCTTCAAAAACAATCTCTACAAATATTTTATCTAGAACCTTCATGGAAAATATCTACTTGATTCTATTTCTTGTAGTATCTCTAGAAGGTTCTTACTTTGCATTAAGAATTATTTTAGGTTCCTTCATGGAAAATTGATGGAAAATATCTATTTAATCATGATAGCTCATGAGAACCCCCCTCCCCCCGAGACACATGGACATAGTATGCTTTTACCATGAAAGTCACTCTTGAAATTCTGGTTATGAGCGTTAATAAATGAATTACGTGACTATATGGAAGGTATAGGTTCCCTCATAGATTAGAATATTCCTTTGACTATATGTTTGTTCTAAGTACATGTGAAATGTGTGTGGGGAACTATATGGTGAAGAAGTAATAGAGCACATGTGCGCAGTAGCCTTATGTAAGTGGTGGATGTTTGCCATGAGTAGAATGTTAGCACATGAGTGAACTATGTGGATTTGTTTGTAGTAGAGAAGACAATGACACATGTTGTTTCTAGTCGCCAAATTCCACGATTTTCTAGGTGGATCATTGAAAGTGCATAGAGCCCCCATGTGTGGTTTTGGTAATTAATGACAATCTCTATGGACTAATGGTTGCATTGAGTTATATGTGTAGGAGTTGTCCATAGGCAATGCTTGAACATTTAGTTGGCGTCAAGGTTGCAATACGAAGAAATGAGGTGCAAGTTCAAGATGAGTCAACTCAAAGAGCTCACATGCTTGAAGCTTGTCATTCATATGTGCTCATGGATTTGTGAAGATGCACCAAAGAAGAAGCTCTCCTATAGTGGATTATGGGGGAGCAGTCCGAAAGACATCAAGCAAGCACAATCAAGAACGGAGTTCCATCCTTGTTGCGGTCAAGATCATCATCATCAAGCTCAAGTGGAATGCGCAAGGTTAAGGTTTGCTCTTGATAGGGTTTCTTTCTTACCGGTCTCATGGTTTAGTTGGGAGACCGGTTTATAGGCTAAGTGTCGTTCTATCAAGGGGGCTCTCGAGTAAGTAACTCGATCGTATCGTTCGGAGTGCGGTCAAACCTTTGCATCCTTGCATTATCTTTCTTGGTTGTATTTGGATCTTATCCATGTGGTGTTTTAGAGCTTTTGGTCATTTCCATGACAAGCTCTAGTTCATCGAAAATGGATTTCGGGTTTATCACTTGTTGCGTTTTTTATATCGGCGATTTTCCCGGTTTCTCGTATTGAGAGGTTTCACTCTAAAAATAATAGAAAATCATCCCCCAATAGTTTTCATATTTTCGTTTGTTGTGGGGTAGCTTTTGTCGTCCTCTTTCCAACAAAATTGGTTTCGTCTCATTTGAATTTTCCAAGCTCAAGTTATTTGCTTTTCAAGTTTGAATTTAAAAGAAGAAAAAAAAATGGTGAGGATGGGCCAACAGCCGGAGCCTCCACCCTGCCCTGGCCGGGGCCTCCACCCAGCCCATGGCTGGAGCCTCCAGGCGAGGTACCGCTCGCGGTACCGCTTATTGTCATTTCCACACTGTGTTGTTCCAGGGGTTTGGGAGGCTCGGCGGTACCAGGGCCGGTACCACAGCCGGAGCCTCCGGCCTGCCCCTCCCGGCCGACGCCTCCATGCCCCGCTCGCCTCGCTCTCTCTTCCACGCGCAGCACCCACGGGCGGTAGTACCGCCCCTAGTTGGTCGGTACTACCGGCCCCAAGTCGAGGCTGCCCCAACGGGCAGAAAATGTGCCCCCTATTTAAGCTTCTCTTTATCTCTCTCTTGGCACTTCTTCTTCCTCCTCTCTTTCAAGCCTCTCTTCTCCATTGTTGTTGACCTTTTGAAGCTTGAGATCTTTCTCCCCTTCCCATGATTCTTGCATCTATTTGAGAGAAAGATTGAGGAGAACTAGATCCACACTTTGACCAAACCAAATCATCTCTTTGTGAGTGAATCTTTGGGATCTAGATCTTGGGGAACTTTATGTTCTTATTTGTTCTTCCTCACTTATTCCCCCAATAGCTTTAGTAGCTTTGTTGGAATTTGAGAGTGAAGGATTGGATCATCTTTGTGGTGTTTTTGCCATTGCATTTGGTGCATCGGTTTGACTTCTCCGCGGTGATACGTGGAGGTGAAAGTTCGTGAGATATTCACTTCGGGAGCTTGTTCCCGGAGCTTGTTCCTCTTGGGTCTTTGGACCCTAGACGGCTTAGTGGTCTTTGTGGTGTTCTTGGGGACTCCAATTAAGTTGTGGAGATTCTTCAAGGGCAAGGCCTTTGTGGAGATTTATTGGGAGCCTCCAATTAAGTTGTGGAGATAGCCCCAAGCTTTGTGCGGGTTCGGTGACCACGCTAAGGTTTCATAGTGGATCGAGGACATCCCTTTTGGTGGGAATTCTATACGGTGTCCTTCGAGCATTTGGAGTGACTTGTCCTCCACACCGCTCCAACGGAGAGTAGCACTCGCAAGAGTGTGAACTTTGGGATACATCGTTGTCTCCGCGTCACTTCGGTTATTCCTATACCCGAGCTCTTTACTTATGCACTTTACTTTGTGATAGCCTTTGTGCTTGAAGTTATATTTCTTGCTATCACATAGTTGCTTGAATTGCTTAGCACACGTTGTTGGTGCACATAGGTGAACCCTAGTTATATAGGTTTTGTGCTTGAAAAATTAAACGCTAGTTTTATTCCGCATTTGTTAAGCCATATTCGTAAAAGTTTTAAACCGGCTATTCACCCCCCTCTAGGCGGCATCCGTGTCCTTTCAATCATAAAATGGTTCCTCGGAGTTGTTGGAATTGTTTGCATAAAGTATGAAGGTTTTATTGTGATCATCTGCAACTGTGCTATGATTTGATTTTAAATAAAGCAAGATGTTCTCATTTTGTTTTGCCATTTTGGGCTTGGTGTGACAGTAATTTTATGCTAAATGTTGTCATAAAGATATATTTTTTCTCGGTAATAATTTAGTATTAAGAACCAATGTATAACTAGTTTTCCCATTGGTCTTAAATCATTAAAGATTCAATGGCTCGGGAGGGGAACATGAGGGAGAAGAGTGGACAAATATGAACCATTGATGGACAAGTAAAGTTGCTAGAACCTATAAATTGCTTCAGTGGTATATGAGAGGGTGGTGCAAACAGTGGAGGCGAAGATGGGTAGAAGAGAAAGATACGTCAACAATGGCAACATCAACAGAGATGCGGTAGAACATGTTGATGGTCAGTTGCACTGGCGGAGCTCCTTTAGGGCCAAACTGGGCCATGGCCCGCCCATGTTTTTTGCACAAAAAAAGTTAACCCATATGCATCTAAGCCTAAGACCCAGCCCACCAGCACAAGCACGCATTGTTTCCGTCAGCTCGCTGTACACTGGCTTTTCCTGTCACTCTTTTCATTCCTCTCTCTCTCTCAGACAGGAGAGAAGCAATGGCGTGCGTCGCTACTCGCTAGGTCTAGCGATTAGGATTTGGGGTCAAGCAGAGGAGGCACATTAGCGCCGCGCCGCCGCCAGCAGCCGGGGGATCGGCCAGCCGGCCAGGGAGTCGTCGCATCCCGCAGGCACGGCTGCACCGCATGGGCACGGGCCTGGCAGCCGACGGTGCGACCCAGTGGCTACTGTCCCCTTCTCTCCTGTAGTTCCCCAGCCAAGATAATGTTCTCTCTTTCCCCAAATTCTTATTTCGTAATTTATAGCATATACTTCATTGAATTGGGAATTTGTTATTCAATTTTGCAAATTGCAACAGCCAATAGCAATGAGAAAGGCCCCTCAGAGAAAAAAATTGTCTTGAAAAGAAAAAGAGATGAGACAAGTAAAATTGAAAATCCTTTAGCAGCGACAAATGATTATTTGCCCTTGCTTCAATTGGAACAGCAGCAACATAACCATGACGAAGGATTTCAGACAAATGAACCGGTCACTTTGTAGCCAATGGAAACAGAAGGATTTGATCAATGCTAATTTCTAGTGAAGTGGTGTGTTTGAGAACAATTATTTTAAGTTTTTTTTAGCTTGGCCCGCCCAAGAATTTTTTTCAAGCTCCGCCACTGGTCAGTTGGTAGTGCAATGAATGTAGATCATGTAGAAACAACGTTGGGTGGAAGGAAGAATCATTGATATGAACCGTTCACCCTACAAGTTTATCAACAACATTGCCGTGGTTGAGTCATCCTCAATTTAATCAAGCAACCATCAACCATGAATTGTCGTACGTGCACACAAATGCACGACGCATCATGGGCTTCCCTCGTGGAGCATGTCCTTCTGTTCCATCTGGTGTGCACTTTTAAAACGGAGCCATACTTGAAATGTTTAATTTATGATTTCCTTTAGTTTTGGCTTTATCTTGATGAGGACTTAAAACTAGACCCATTATTCATATGTTGTGATGAGTTTTTTCCACCTTGAGAGTTACCACGTAAGGATTTAAGAATTTTCCATTGTATTTATATCAAAGTTAACATGTAAATTCCTACGTAGTAGTAACAAAAGAGCAGAATTTTTTTTACCAAAACATATTGGAGTGAGATCTTATATTGAGAGCTCATGATATGAAGCAAATGTTGAAAGAAAATTATGAACCAGACAAATAATTTAGGCCACAAAACAATTTCATTTATAAAAATTGGATCTTGATTTGCCGACATCACCTGTCTACAAACTACGTATTGCAAAAAAAAAAAGTCATGCAGGGAGACTCGCGCAAACACGCTTGCTTCTCAGATTTTTTTAAATTAATATTAATATCGTCATATCTCAATTAAGCATGAGTCTTACAATGGTATTGGCATCTTTCAAGCATACATCGAATCATCGATTCCAGTGTAACTAAATCCCAATCAGTACCAACTAATTTTTAAGACCGTGAGCATCACACTAAGCACACACTAGCACAACACTGAGCGATTAACTAAATGAAATCACTGAGTAATTGATCAAAGTGGCGCCCGAGCTTGGCTAACTCAGTTCCAACCCGGTGGCTTGTGGTGGTTGTTCGGGCCCGAGGGGGCGTAGTCCTGCGTTTCCAGTGCCATCCTCGCGCTGATAACGTCCGCGCCATCCTCTGGGATCACTCGACCCGTATCTATCTGAAATACCAGAAACGATCGCACATTCAGCAAGAAAGAACACACACGGAAACACACATTTGTTTTTGTAATGTATCTTAGAGAAAAACACGGGAAAATAGTTCAATCATTTTTGTAGGAGACTATGGATTTAATAGCGCTCAATATGCAGCACGAGAAACATGATTTAATTAGTCCTCTCCCGTTTTTCCTAACGTGCAAATCTACACAAATTCGAGTCACATATTTCCAGATAGAGGAAGTACTTTGAATGGCCGGGCTATCTTGTTTTTTAAAAAAACTTTACATGTTTGCAGCAATTACCGTGTGTCTCATGTGCGAAGATTTTTCCACAGCTTTCGAATTTTAAAGTTTTTAGGACGTAGAATACAAGATACAACTATTACCTCTGGCTTTGGAGTGCTTTCTTCAGCCCATGGCACCTCACCGGCATGCTGCAAGGGCACCAGCCTCTGCACTCCTACACGACAAAGGGAAGAAATGGCACGGTCAGGGTATAATCATATGGAATCTTAACTAAATAGTTACTTACTGAGAGATGCGAGGCTTACTTGAGAGAGGTATAGCATTAGAGGGAACCAAGAAGTAGAATGCCAACAAGGTGATAACTAGACATATTGATACTGAGCCTCTCTCCATTGCAAGCACGGGTCTCTCTCTTCTCTTGAACAGTACTACTTCCTCAATTGATTCTCTCCAATGGAATTGGATATATGGGATCACCGTGGGTGTTCATGCATGTGCTTTGCACTGCTTCTTGGTCATGCTTGCTGCCCTGGAACCCCCTTTTATGGGCACATGTCATGCGACCTACATCACTCGTTTTTAGGTACCAAAGTCAAAAAGGCAACGGAAATTCACAAAGTCCAATGGTGGAATTGGACAGCAGCCCAACCATTTAGCTGCCTTTTCCACCTCCACTAGCTGTTGGAGTGACCCTATTTGTCCATATCTCATCGATCCGTTTGAAATTGGCAATCTTATGCCTTTTTCGAGAATTACAAACTCAATACTATAATCAGAGAAAAAAATACTATAATGAAAGAGACAGACTTTGTTTGAAACTTAAGCCGTGGGGTATAATGTTCTTGTTCGGACTAGATTATATGAGTGTTTTTTAATAGATCCAGAAGTAAAAAATAAGTGGTATATATGTTGAGAATTCTTCTATGACCGCCTTACTAAGTTAACGTAAGTACTTCTAACTTAGCGACGATCGCTATCAGAGAATTTGGGACGTCTTTTCAATGTCAACATACACTTATTCGGTTAGCACACAAAATCTGCATGAATTTTTTCTCGTCTTGCTTTTACAATTAAATCTATATATGAATGTTCTAGCATCCTTTACAATATCAGTATTTCACATTTAGAATGTGCTAATAGAAGACCAAAAAAACACAAGCTTGCAAGCAGTAAGCATTTACCATTTCACTTTTGTTTTCTGAATCATGTCAAATTTTGCTACTTTGTAGATTGAGTGGCTTTGAACTTGAAACTCTATACATACTGACAAATATATCATCAAATCTATTGTAAGTTTTCCAAGGTTATTTTGTATCAGAACCAAAGGGTGAATGTAAAGGATAAATACGTTGCCTTTTTTTTGTGAACGCTGATATGCGCACTGCCAAGATCAAGATATTTTCATCGAGAAGTTTGTGGATCATCCGTAGTGGGGCATGCACAAACATGTGAACCAGTGGCTGCAATTTCTTCATAGCTGCAGTGGGGAGACGTTTTGAAACAGCATGTGGAAAGTGGAGGACCCTCTAGGTTCATTTCAGATCCACACGAAGCTTTTGTTAATGTTGGCGTTGCTAAGTATAGTTAGTGTGTCATGAGTGCGAAGTTCTGGTGCTAGAAAAGGTTGCTCTCTCTCTACAATGTTTGCAACATATCGGCTGACCAATGGGGCGAGGTTTTCCAAAGTAGGTTTTACAATGCGTGAGATAATTGGAGTTCATGAAGTCAAGAATGGATGGCGTACTCTCGAAAAAGAATAACGAGCCAGATAATTGATGTTAGTTCATGAATTTTCTATGTAAGCAGGTAATCAACCTATACGTAACCCTAAAACTCTCACACCATAGCCAAGAAGAAGTCCCGTCCTTGATTTCCCTTGAATTGGGTGCTTTAATAAATAAATGAGAGAGGAAGAGAGAGAGTTTGAGACGGATGCACGCATCGCCATACACCCACAATTTTGAACGGTCACATCTATGCTTACACGTGAATACTACTACTAGATTCTTGAACATACCTATATGGGTAGGGGTGGAAACGGATCGGATCGGATTCTGATCGAATAGTGCCCTTCTCATATCTGTTTGCATATTTTCAAAATGAATACGGATGCGGACACGGATATTGATGAATACGAATTTGGAGCGGATGTTACTCGAATACGAATATGGATCGGATGTTTCCTCAATTCGGAGCGGATACGAATATAAACAGATAATAGATTCATGTCTCTTATAATGTGCCAACTATAGAATGGTAGAGAGATAAATATAAAGAAATACAGTAATGCATAGTAGTTTCAAGCTGAATCATATAATTGAACATTTGACCGACTTGTTAGCTTCTCTAGGTTCGGTAGGTGTCAAATTACTAAAATTGGCTAACATAATCTTATTCGGATACGGATATATTCATTTTCATATTCACATTTGCTTCAAAATTCAATACCATATTTGTATTTGCTTTTTGTAAAACGGATTCGGATATTTACCATATCCATTTGCACACACGTTCGGATTCGGATATTACCATTTTCATTTTTAATTTCTCGAATACGAATGTCGGATAATATGGACTATCCACTACCAATTTCCACCCCTATGTATGGGCCTCTTGCTTGCACAAATTATAAAACACATCAATATTAAAACACAATAACCTGAGGTTGGGTGGTTAGGAGGGTGGTTGTACCCCCAACCCACCAGAGTTCAAACCCCAGGTTTGACATCTGTGTGTCTCATAAAGGCGAAATATTCATTCAGTGGGAGGCGACGTTCCCGTCGACAGCGAGGCGCCTGTGGTGACTTCGTCAATTTGAAGATCCAATCCGCCGGCTCAATCTTCCGGAGGTGCTCATAGGGGTAGGGGTGTGCGTGTGTGCGTTCATAGGGGTGAGTGTATGTGAGCGTCTGCGTTTGTACTGTGTTTCTCAAAAAAATAATAGACATAATGCCACATTTTCGGCCAAACCTGACACATTTGGGTGCTAATTCTCTTGAACCAACTGAGTGATGATATGCGTGCTAAGCTGCTGATGGTATGGTGTAGGACATGGCCTGTCCGAAATAATATTATATTTGGAGATGGTAAGTGCACTATTAAACATTCATCAGTTTTCTTACAATCTTAACTTAATAGTTGAGGAGGAGCGACCTGAGTGAGATGGGCCCGTGCTAACTCCTCGCTCCAGATGAATAGATGATATTCACGATCGCACATCTCGTAAAAATGTATTCAACATCCTCTCTTGCTAACCATGTTGTAATTTTGCATCATGATGAAGCCCGAGATCCCCAAGTAAAACTTGCGAGGCTGCAGCTTGTTGACGGGACACAGTGAGTCCTGTATACCGAACCGGTAGAGAAGACACCTCTCGTATCCCGCGACTATGGCAAAGAATCTCTTCTATCCGCGATGAGCTGAACACCCTGAGAAGATCTTTATATATTGCAAGCACGTGCATGAAAGCACGAATTGTGGGCTGTTTCTTGATGTCATTTATCCAATTGACCTCTGGGATTGCTTCTGCAACTATTCTTCCGAAGCAATATCCTCAATTGTTCTCCCATTTACCCATTTATCTTTCCAAAAGTAACAGTTCTTTCCATCCCCAATAGACAATAGTTACTTTAGACCCTGCATTGAACAAGTGTCTGACCTTGTCGATCACAGGTGTGCTGGCATGCTCCATGGGTTGCCGATGTTCACTCTCAGATTCCAGGTCCATTTTGTGCTTAAGGCGTCACTCATGAATTCCAGATTCATTATGCCTAATCCTCCGAGTTCCTTCGGTTGACAAACCAATTTCCAACCAAACAATGTCCTCCCGACTGTATGTGTGCCTTTCTAGAGAATTGGCTTCAGTATTAGATAAAGGCCTTTGATCTTCCAGACCAAGAACAAAGTTATAGTTTTCCACAATTTTTCCAAGATTAGAAATTTGGTTGTTCCATTTTTTAATACCATGTCTCATAGATTTAAACCTTGCTGTAATGTCCTTAGCAGGATTGTAATATGAACTAGTGTGCTGCCAAGTTCTCTGCACTCTCCTCCATCAGAACCATCAAAATCTAACCAGAATTCCTCAAATCTGAATAGTTGAGCTCTAGGAATGTTTATACCGATCCCGGAATATGATCTGAGCCAAGCCTAGCCATAGAAGAAGCCAGCGTATTAGTAAAGCTTGTTCACAGTTTGGTCTAAGACCGGTTAAATAAAGAGCCCAGCGGTACCACACCACATCAATGTTTTATTTCGGGTTAGCTGGTTTTTGAATTGAACACACGCTCGAGCAGAAAATCTACAACTGGGCTGAGACGGTCTCAAACTAACGAAACCATCCAATCCGTTCTAATTGACTTGCACATCAAAGGTAAGAGCATCTCCAGCCGTTTGAGGCCCCCGGGCGAAAATCTGGACTTAACAAACGTCTGATTGGAAAAAGGGCGTGGAGGGCAATATTTTCCCAGTCGCAGCGGCGGTAGTGGACGTCGAAGGGGAGGACGAAGGAGCCGACGGAAGCCAGAGGATGTCTTGGCGATGGGCGTCGTACCAAGCCCTCGTCTCCTCGTCCATCTTGCCGTAGTTGCCGCTGATCAGGAACGCCACGGCGCAGGGCTGGCGAGATGCCCTCGTACATCGCGCCATCGTACTCCGGCGCTGATGGCGTAAAACTCGTCATGTCGGTGACGTAGGTGTCATGGAACATGGCCGTGGCCGGTGACGCCGGCGAGAAGGTGGAAGGAGAGCCGATCGTACCTTGGGTCAGCCATGGCCCGGGGAATTGGCCGACGCGCGGCTGGGAGAAGTTCATGGAGACCAGCCTCGCTTGTTCGTCCGCCGCCCTCTTCGCCGCGAGCTTCTTCTCCCTCTCCGCCTGCCGCGAGTTTCATTCCGCCGCCGCTCCACATCCTCCGCCCACCTTGCGTTTGTCCAGCCCAGCGGCCTCTCTTTTGGCGTCCGCGGCTTCCTCGCCTTCGGCGCGCCGTCGGCGGCGATCTTCTTCGGCGGCATGGTGGTGGAAGGGAAGAGGAGGAGCTGCAAGTGTGGGGGAATGGCAGTAGCTCCTCCGAAATTCGCCGGGGAAAATGGTTCTATGCGGCGCATTTTGGAGGGAAAATGAAATAAATGGAGGGAACTACCCTTTCTGTCGCCGACACCGCAGGCCCGCTCGATGTTTCGCGCATTTTTGTTTCGTCCGGAGTCCCCGACCGGGCCTCGGGAAGCCGGGGATGGCCTGGGCTCTCCGGATGGATTAAAGGCCAAATCCGGGGGAAAACGAGGAGCCGGGGGCGCGGCTGGGCCGAATAATGCCGTCCGGATGAAACAAAGGGCTGCTGAGGGCCTCGTCGGGGAGACGGCTGGAGATGCTCTAAGTAACTCCTCCAACACCGCCTCATGCACACCCCCCTACGGAGGGCACGCCTCCGGCGCTGCATCCACCATGAACTTAGGGCCGGTCCATACTTATGCGGGACCTAGGTGCAAAATGACAAAAACCTGACTTTTTTTATTAAAAGGATTTCAGCTCACACACAAACTATAAAAACATTTCATAGTTTAAAAAGAAAGTAATATTCAGTACATAGCATATATCTGAGGTGCTCATATCCTTTTTTTTTTTACCTTGCCCATTTACAGAGAGTCCATCGGAAGAACTATCACTACATAACATAGATTTCAGTTGGTTACTCTTAATTATTTAGTGGATCCATTTGCATAGCTGACTTTTGAGATTCAACTAATAACGTACCTACCTGTTTTATTTTCTTCCGCATATTGCCACACAAGCAATACAAGTTGCATAAAAGATGGTAAGAGACAAATGAAATACCTGGTTCAACTTATATGTAGACTGAACATATAACCCCTTTATCTATAGCATGAACAACATGATCACACATCCATGAACCAGACTATTCTTCCTATTTGTCTTGAGTAGTGAGCCCTCTCCCAGTTTCTCTGATCCAATCAAGAACCACACCCCATCGCTTTTCTAGCTGAAGAAGGGAAGAGGGGAGCTATTTAAAAACGGATTGAGAACTGAGGAGCAATCAAAGGACGAACATAGTACTTAGAATCTAATTGATTGGGAAAGAAAAGAACCATAAATTGATGGGGGGGATGTTTGGGCAAGGACGGAGCTGCGCATCTGGCATCGATTAATGGCGTGCCGCTACTTGGAAAAGCTCCAACTCAGCTAGTAGAAGTACACGCCAAGGTAAGCGGTGCAGAGGCAGCGTGCCACGCCTTATGCGTGAAGCTCCCTCATGTCCCACTCGCCGGTCGTGGGCAAGAAGATCTCCACAAGCTCACAAGGAGGCTTGTAGCGGAGTAGTAGGGCCACGTTGAAGGCAGTCTTACAGGTGGACACATCAACCTCGTAATGGATTCCGGTATTGGTGTCACAGACCAACCCAATACGGTCAATGTCGAGAGAGCGCAATCGAGTGGTTCGTGGCTGCATCACACACTTAGTTGTGGCACATGGTAATATGGTTCCATGTGAGTGACGCAGGGTGTGGCAAATAATTAAATTCTCCGGTTCCCGGTGTACCTTTTCTTCCAAATCAAGGTACTCATATTTGGACACAAGTTTGTATATTTGGTAGCAATTTTACCGTTGCGCATGAATGAGATATTGCGTTGGATTATGACAAGAAAGCTTGCTCGTTTAGATGTACTATACTATCATTTTAAAACAAGTGACTCTTCTTTAGCTAGATATAATCTAGCTGCATTTCAACGTGTAAACATATTTATATCTAGAAAAAATTAAGTACCTTATTTTCAAAGGAAGGGAGTACCTGCGGAATGTCCTGTGACTATGCAACGATGTGTGTGCAGAGTGCAGACATGTCACTTCTAGTCGAACAAATAAAGGGAGGCTTTCACATCATCACTAGACCAACGTGTACATACATCCAGGAGTAGTGACAGGAGTCCATCTGAGTTTCCTTTCTTTTTCTAAACTCTTCCGCCGCTGCGGGCCCCAGCTGGCAGTGGCACACGAAATTAGGCGGGGGCGTGACCCGGGCTGCTGCTGCTTACGAAGGCGACCCCGGCGGTTTCGAAGCCTCCGAAAGCCTCATTTTAAGCCCACGAAACCACGGCATGTCGGCATCCTTCTTCCTCCTCGATCCTATCTGTTCCTTCTCTCCCCGCTCTCCTCATCTGTAACTCCCCTCCTTCTCCTCTCTGTCACTCCGGCCACTATGGCCACGCCGAGATTTCTCGCCATCCTCCTCGTGGCCGCTCTCCTCGCGCTCTCCTTCTCGCAAGGTACACATACGTTATTTGCAAGATCAATGGCCTCCCCTGCATCACGTCAATTCGGTAAGGATTAAATGACGTACGCCTGCTGATGGATGGATGGGTTCTGCAGGGCCGGTGTTGCTGGCGGAGGGGAGGAAGGTGCAGGTGCTGAGGGCCGCGGGACACTCCGGGCGGCGTCCCCTCCACGGCGGCGTCCGGTTGCAGGAGCAGCAGCAGGGGATGGTGTCTACGGTGATGGACTACGACGAACCCAAGGCCAACACCAACCCCCACGGCAGCGTGCCCGCCACGCCGGACTACCCCACCGGGCCGCCGGGCCACTGACTGAATCACTGATCGATCTGCGCGTTTGCACGTACGGTGCGGCATGCAGATCAAGAGGAAGAAGAAGAGGGATCCGGGAAAGAAGCTGTTCTCCTCCCTCTTGCCGGACGGTAAATCTTGGTGAATTGGTAGACAATTTGATTCTGGTCGTCCTTGACAGTTCGTTTAATTTTGAGAATTGTAAGTAGGTCGTGTGCGTGTTCAGTTTTGATCCGAGGATCTGTATGTCCTTCCCAGCTGCATGCCGCCCATCTGTACAACCCGTCCATGCATGTGTTCTCTTCTATGCAATAAAATCGTCTACATTTGTGCCATTGAATCAGATATCTAAATGTATACGAGTCCCTTTGATTGCAAAGATAATCATTTGATCATTTCATTCGGCTAGGACACAAATGCTGGAACATGCATCACGTACGGCTTAATTGAGATGTCAATTTGTTAAATATTATACACCTTTCCTTCGTGAAGTAACTGTGGCGGCTGTAATTGGAGGACCGGAAGCTATGCCGGAGGGGAGTATTGGATCGACGAACACTATGCTTCACAAGCTAATGTACAGCTTGCGGGACGATGTTCATGTTCATTTTGAAATACATACGTGTCGGGTGTTTGGTGACTTGCTGCAATGGCCTCGACGAGCGGGGGCAGCAATCTTGAAAGACTTCATTTTTGGTGGTGCTTCTCGAGTACTGAGTTTCGATTTGCATAGTTTGACTTCCATTGGTTGTGGAAGACATTGTTTTGTAAACTCGGGCTTTCTCCACGTGAAAACATATGATCTTTCATCAGATGACAACAACGCTTATACATCGTTTCCTTCTTAGAGCCGTCGCTTTTGGAGAATTTTTTGTATACTCGAGATGTTGTCCTTGGTAGTGGTTAGAGTACTGCTAGTGCGAGTAATTGATCACCGTGGTGGTTTTTTTTGCTATGTGTATTCTTGATGTCTTATGGCATTTCTTGGTGCAAATACCCGTTGTAATTGGTATTTAGGTGATATTAATATATACTTTTTATCTAGAAAAATAAAATAACCATGTACTTGCATCTGGCTGCCACATCATTGCGTTCCCAGCACAACAGCAGGGCATGGGCATTGTTTTTGGGTCAACTCATCGATCAGGTTGCACGTACACATGAGCTGCTAGTTCTTGAGTTCCGTACAGATCGATACCTTTTGCTTAGTCTTGATGCAGTTTTAACCGGCTGATCTCCTTAAGATACTTAACAGTATCACTCCACGAAGTCCCATCGGTCCTCGCTAACAACTCGGGTGGGCATGGATATATTGGTGCGTCCAATGGTTGGCACATGTCGACCTCGTGATCCAACGACAAGGGTTGGCGTGCTTTGGATCTTTGCTGCACTTATTCTAGCTCTAAAATAAAGAGGCGGTAGTAGATGAGACGGTAGGGTTGCATGTTTGGTACATGCGCACCATCATCATATGATTTTCGTATCACTTAAAACTATAGGACGGATGCTCGTGAGTCCACCCTAGTGGACCCGGCCCATGTGTCACGACTAGGTGCTCAAAAACAAATTCATGTGTGCTACCAAGTTGACTCGTATAAACTGGGTGTTGTTAATTTGGCGTCCGACAAATGCCACGAAGAGTGAAGTTGATGGCCGTAGGGTAGGATGCTAGGTTGGGTGCCGTTGGGTTTGGTTCGCGAGTTGGTCCACGTGGCTTTTTAGTGCACAATCCTTAGCATCATTTTGCTTGGCTAATCACTTCCGACACTTCAATTAACGGACAGATAATCGTGACCGAGATTCTTGGTTTGTACGGGAGCCTTTTGCTTCGGGTATTGTTTGACATTTTCACAAACTTGTAAGCTAAACAAGTAATAGGGCACCTCCAACGGTGCCAAGGGGACCCAGGAGGCGGCGGAAAAAAGGCAAAAAACCCATCTAGGGTATCGTCCTCCTCGCCAGCAATACCGCTGGTCCACTCCGCCTCCGGTGGCCTTGGGGCCTTGGAGGTGTGGTGGACCACGGTCCCTCGTCGGCGGGAAGTTTCTGTTCTTAATTTAGTTTGCTTTTCAGTCTCTTTTTTGGGACGGTGAGGCGGCGGCTACATCCTGAAGTCAGAATAAGGTCCTCCCCACCCTATCCTCACTCCGGTGGTGCATCTAGCGCTGTCGGAGGGCGCGTGGAGTTGTGTGCCCGCCGGATCTGCTGGGATCCGGTCGGTTTTCATGTTTGTTGGTGTGGTTTCATGATAGTCTCCTCCGATTTACGGTTGTCATCATTGCCGATGGTTGCCGCTCTGGTGCGCTGGTCCTTTGTGACCTTAGCACGACGACTTCCCGTCTGTCTACTACAACAAGCTCTACTACGACAAGC
>NC_061512.1:189164809-189183111 GCF_022539505.1 Lolium rigidum | reverse complement strand
CACTTATTCGATGCCCCATATAATGACCATGAACAGGTCTCTTGACATCCGGTATCAGCGCCAGAGAGAAGTTGACATTGATATCATTGTGGGAATTGGCAATCCCAAAGAAAGAGTGCCAAATTACAAATATTGTGATGCCACTGCCTCCAGAATAATAGTGCATCCCTCGGCATGGATGTTGTACTAACCCGGCCGCCATGCAAATGCATAGTTCTTCCACAGCCAGTGCATGCAATAAATGCTACCGTTCATGCCCAGGTAGCCTCACTGATCGACAATAGCTGTCTAGTGTCTTCAACAGTTGGGCTCTCAAGTACAGTTTGTCGAACACCCCATTCACAGCTCGACAAAACCGGTACATGGATTCATGAAAGTTGATCTCACTTATTCGTAGGTACTCGTCAAAGATATCACCAGACATTCCGTATGAAAGCATGCAAATAGATGCAGACCATTTATGGTAATAGGCGAAGCCTAGCTTACTAGTGGCATCGGGCCTGCATTGGAAGTAGGTGCAAAGACTCTGATGCCCCATATAATGACCATGAACAGGTCTCTTGACATCCGGTATCAGCGCCAGAAAATGTGCCCCTTGTACACCGGACAGGTGAGGTGGAAGTATTCTTTGTAGAGCCGGGAATGGTCCTTGTACATCCGGTACCCGACGGCCCTTCGTCGAGCCCCGGTACTCTGGCATTCGCTTGCCATGGTGCTTGTGGAGGATGGATGCCGTAACGACCATGAGCTCGTCTGCTCGGGGTCTTCGTAAGAAGAGTTGTCAATGCATTCCCTACGCAGCCTCTCGAGCGACTTCCTGATGTCCATCTGCGAGGTACCAATAGTGCATCAATAGTAGGTCATACTAGCACAGAATGGCCGGAAATGGCGTCTTAAAATTGCATCGGGGTCATACCCTCAATTTATCGAACAAGTCCTAAGCGCCGAGGCCGGCAGGCACTCATGTGCGGCTTATAGGGATGCGAGGGACGCGGGCAAAACATGTCATCTACCCTAGCTCCGAGCATGGACCGAGAAGTAGGCCTGACACGGAGAGACCTGGTCGACAAAGGCGATGTGGCGCGGTGGCGGTGGGGTGGCGGCTTTGCCCTAGGTCTACAAAGAAGGGGCGAGGGACGCGAGCGAACGCTGCTCGATTTCGTTGTCCCTATCATGCGGGGCCGGCTAGGAATACAAGGTCACGAAATGCGTTCGCGCGAACGCATTGACGACGCAAATTTAGGATGTGTTTGCGTCCCCGCGGACAGGCCGGACATTTTACGTTGAGCCGCTCGGCTGAGATGCGAGTCCATTTTTTGACCCCACAGTGAGGCGTCTGGAGATACCCTTATGCACCCACAGCCAATCGATCAAAATCATGTAAATATAAATTCCTGCCAATCAATATAAATTCCTGCCAATCAATTCGTCAATTGCCGTCCATCGATTATGTAACTATAGTAGTACTAAATCATTATTTGCTGCAGATATGCAGCAATCAATACCTTCCTAGTGTACTGCCCAATCGAGTCTATTTAAATGCTCCCCAATTCCTCCTCTTCTCTACACACGATCCTAGTTTCTTCCATATACAAACTCCATCTCAAGGTAACATTGCCGCCGGCGGCCACGCAAAAATGAAAACCAGTCTCCTCCTCCTCCTCCTCCTCCTCGCCGGTGCCGCTGCCCTTTACGTCGTTGCCACGCCCGCTGCAGCGGTCGGCGGCCAATGGCAATCGATCCCGAACGTCGCCGACCCTCACGTCCAAGGGCTCGGCAAATGTGCGGTGGACGAGCAAAACAAGGTGTCAAACTGCGATCTCAGGTTCGTCAAGGTTGTGAGCGGCAAGGTGCAAGACGGCACTACATACCAGCTTGACGTCGACGTGCTGAATATCGAAGGCTCGCACAGAATATTTAAGGTGGAGGTGGTCGAGCTGAACTCGTCGGGCAGTTCCACCACATGCAAGATCGTCTCCTTCGGCCCAGGCTGTTGAGCGATCGACGGTTGCTCTAGCAATTCAAGAGATCGCCGAGGTTTCTTGTTTTTTGAGATTGAGATGGTCGAGGTTAAATGCGCGACTGTTGTGTGATGTATGCATGCGCAATCATTTTCCAGCCAACAGTAATAAAGATTTTCATTCCGTACTTTAGTTGCAATCTTTATTGCCCTAGGACTTGCGTATTTTTAGTTGTCACTTTTCATAATTGATACTAGATGATAACCATGGAGAATTTCACAAGACCTGTTATTTGAGCAAGACAAGATAATTATGAATCCAATCAACATAGGGCATTTTTCAATACAGTTTCTTACGCAACGAAGAAGTATTGAAGTGGACTGGATTCAGTTAAACATTTGACATGAAAGAGTTTAAGACTTTGAAGCCATATACACTCTGAAAGAGTTGTGCAATTCAGCCTCACAAACTCTGATGGAGCAGTGGCAAGTAGAGTAATTCTTTGACAGGAGATTTTACACTGACAATTGGCTAAAGAGGTGGCATATAGTCCTAAGGAAATTGTTCTTCACTTGTCTTGCAAACGAAACTCACCTATGTGAATTTTCCTGTTGTTCTTACCCTCCGATCCTTTAGTATCTTTGCTGAATGTCCATTAGAAGCTTTGGACAACACCTAGGATGTCTGAAACACTCTAAACCAAAGAATTTACATGTAGTACTCCTGGGAGGAATCGCATATTTTCAGCATCAATGTGAATAGTAGAGATGTGGATGCGCTGTGAGTTTACCAAATACTAAGTAGTAACGTACATAAAAAACAGAGGATTTTATTTTTCATGCCATATGTACTGGACACCAAATCAAAAGACCCACCGCCACCATCCGCATGCCGACCATCTCCGGCGAAAACTGAGGATTTTACCAAATCCAGTACGTAGTACACATCGGCCCATAGGACACGATGCGACCCCTCCCGCACCCCTCCCAAACCCTAACGCTTGCCGCCGCCGCCGATGGCGCCGCCGGGCAAAGCCCGCCGGGTGTGCCGGCGGCGGCCTTTCCTCGTTGCCGCGACGGGGACGGCGGCCAAGTTTTCCTCCTCGACGCTGCGGCAATCCGGTCGTGGATGGTGGTGGGCGGTGCCCAGACCTTGATCTGCGCTGCGGCCTCCCCACCTCCCGTCGGTTCCTCGCTGCGGCACGCCGGTGGTGACAGGTGGTGGGCGGCGACCAGCTTGATCTGCGCCATTGCATCCCCCCCCCTCTCGCCGGTGCGTGGAGGTGATCTTGGGATTCTTCCGCGACACGAGGTCACCCGGGGCAGCAGTCCGGGGTTGACAGCGGAGGCGGCCCTCTTCTTCGCCGGAGATGGTCGGCCTGCGGATGGTGGTGGTGGGTCTTTTGATCTGTCACCATGTCCCGGCGGCGAGGTGAAGTGGCGTGGAAGCCGGCGACGGCTGAGGAAGGCATGACCATCCTTCATGTCGCCGGTGGAGGGCTGGCGTTCGGCTGCGGCGGTGCCCATGCGTGTCTGCGCTTGGTGTCTCCTGCGGCAACCTTGGCCAGCCTGGGATGCTCGCCGGCGTGGGGGCCCAACCTGAATAAAGGCGGCGGTCCTAGGGTCTCTCTTGGGTGAAGATGAAGACTTACCTGTGGTTTGCCCTTCTCGATCTGGCAGGAGTGTTGAGTTCCGGAAGGCGCCGACGGCGAATGTAACAGTGCTTTTTTTTCCTGGAGTTTGCTGGATCGGTGGTATTCGGTCATGCGCACCCATGCTTTTATTCCGGCCAATTGGTTCTGGAAAGAGAGACGCGAAGCTCTGTTCTTTATTGGCATCAAGAGATATTTGGTCCATGATGCAATCAAAGAAGGAAATAACATGAAGGCCGGAGTGAAGGACTAGCTAAGGGAGGTTCAAGTCTCCGCATTGTTGAGGGGCTTGCTTGGTGTTCCAGGCTCCGCAATAGTGGTATGGAAGTGGGGGCAGCTGCACAGGTGAAGTTCAGAGTCATACCTTTCAGGGTGAAAACCCAAGGTCTGGCCTTAACTGGTTGTGCCTGACAATGACCTTGTTGGAGGCATTGTTTTGAGAGCGGAGACTATCTTCAGGGTGAAAACCTAAGATCTTTGATCGGGCGACAACGATGCTAGTGCACCGTTCCCTTCTTGGAGGCGTCGTTTTTGGTGATTTGTATTTCAGGTGTTGTCTTGGTGGTGGTTGTATTGTTGTTGCTAGCACTGGTAGAAAAATGGCCTTTAGTCGCGGTGCGCAACTGCCATTAGTCGTGGTTGCGCAACCGCGACCAACTAAGCGCGACTAAAGGCCCCCCCTTTAGTCGCGGTTGCTTACGAACCGCGACTAAAGACCCGTCCACGTGGGCGCCAGGCGTCCGTCGGGGCGGAGGACCTTTAGTCGCGGTTCTCCTGGCCAACCGCGACTAAAGGCTATTTCGTTAATTTTCTTTAATTCATTTGGGTTTCTAATTTTTTTTCACTTCGTTTTTTTTCTTTTTTTTTCAGAATTTCTATTATTTCAGTTATTTGCATAGCTTAGTCTCTATCTCTAACTACACTTATCTCTAGTCAAATTACTTACTCGTGGTCAAACTTCCCGCTCGGTCACCCATCCTCCCACTACTCCACCTCTAGCACGCTTAACTTCCGAGTTCCATTCCGTCCCGCATCCAAGTGCTACGCGCGCATGTATGTGATACTAGTATCATATCAATCCTATTAACATGTTGGTCGATGTCACATTTTTTTTATTTTTTGAATTTCAAATAATTTTTTTCATAAACAAAAATAATGATGTAATAATAATAGTGAATAAATAAATAAACATTAACTTTTTAATTTTTATTATTTTTAATTTTTTAATTTTTTAAATATTTTTTTTGCAAAACCTAAAACCTAAAAATTTGAAAATCTAAAAATTTGGTAAAAGTAATAGTAATCTTTATGCTGGATGCAATTACTAATTTTATTTTTTTGAAAAATTTAAAAAATATAAAATCCGTAATTTATAGCAAAAACTAAAATCTTCCTGCTTTCGTATTTTCATTTGGAATTTTGAGAATCTAAAAATTGGCTAACCATTTTTTTAACTTTTTTTGCAAAAAAAATGAAAATTCGAATTTCTTAATTTCTCCGAATAGTAGGTTGCATAACATACAAGAATCAGAAAACAATTTTTTTTGAATTTTCTATCATTTTCTTTTGTATTTTACAAACCAAAAAAGGCGATCCACGGGGGTGGGGGGGGTGGTGGGCAGGGTGCGTGGGAGTAAAAAAACTCGGAAAAACCTTTAGTCACGGTTGGGGATACCAACCGGGACTAAAGGGGTACCCTTTAGTCGCGGTTGGTGTCCCCAACCGCGACTAAAGGTTTTTCCGCCGGCCGCGTCCCTCCACCGCCCTTTAGTCCCGGTTGGTAGAGCATTAGTCGCGGGTTGCCTCCTGAACCGCGACTAAAGCCCCCTTTAGTCGCGGTTCGAATATTTCCGGGACTAATGAGGGAGGATGGAAGCCTCTTTTTCTACTAGTGTAGGCCTAGCATGCTATAGCGGGACTTTTGTTTCTTAGTTTTCTTTTCTATTTTTTTTGGGTATGTGCATCCGTACTTCCGATAAGGTGTTGCCTTGTTGCAGAGAATGGATGTAATTGGTATCTTTTGATATTAATATATTCTCTTTATCAAAAAAATATACTGAACAATGTGCAGACAGCTAGAGCAAATTAATAGTACATATCAAAGCACTCTGAACAGTAGTACGTCCATATAAGCCTTCATTAATTTAGGTCCCAAGGGTAACATAAGTTTTATTTTCGAAGGTAAGGGAAACATTCAGGGTGGGCATAAAAACCGTGAAACCGAAAACCAACCGAAGCCGAAACCTAACTAACCGAAATCTCGGTTTTTTCTATTAACCGCTATTTTTTCGGTTTCCATTTATACTAACCGAATTAAATTTGGTAGAATTCGGTTTTTAGCCCCACCAACCGAACAAGACCGAATTGAGTAACCTACCATCAATTTGTGCATAAACCGATCATTCCATAGAAGCCCAATTGCGTTTGATGTTCCAAAAATTGTTCATTCAATGTATGACTTTGGTCTTTGATGTACTAGCTTTATCTGAATATAGCGTGAAGCCTGCATAATAGAACACGTCGCTCGAAGTCTTAGCTAACCCTTTTAATCGCTCACGAGTGATGCACCTGTAGGCTGTACCACAAGTGCCGCAGCCTACCAAATAGCATCCCTCCACGATTGGTGCTCATTTGTCGATTTCTTGCGCAGTTGATGCTTTTTGTGTTGATATGTCAATGACTATATGCTTTCTTCGGTGATGCCTACTATTTGTTCAAGTGAGTAGGTTCATTCGGTTTTAACCCGAAAACCGAACCGAATTTGTCGGTTAACCGAATCTTCGGTTTCCTAAATTTTCATGCCAATTTCGGTTACCATTTTTGAAAACCGAATTTGTTCAAAAACTGCAAAAACCGAACCGAAATTTCGGTTAAAACCGAATGCCCACCCTGAGGCAACATAACCGAAACAATGGAGCAAATGTAGATATCATGACTAACTTAATGCTTGTTGGAGATATATTTGGTTTACGTGTACTTGATAAATTAGGATTTGTAATTTATCTCCTATCGTATCTCTAAACGAGGTTTTTTGCCCCAAGTCTTGTACTCCTATATATATTTATCCATGAGTACTTCATATTCCTTCAATCTCTCTCTATCGCTTCTACATGGTATCAGCAGCAAGTTTCTGATCTACCTTCGTGATACGTTGTTACGCCACACCCGGGGAGATCTATCTCCATGATCTACTCCGGGGTGTTGCACCCCGTAGGAGGGTGATGGCGTGTATTTCACACGTTCGTTGGGCAACCCCAAGAGGAAGGTATGATGCGCACAGCAGCAAGTTTTCCCTCAGAAAGAAACCAAGGTTTATCGAACCAGGAGGAGCTAAGAAGCACGTTGAAGGTTGATGGCGGCGGGATGTAGTGCGGCGCAACACCGGAGATTCCGGCGCCAACGTGGAACCCGCACAACACAACCAAAGTACTTTGCCCCAACGAAACAAGTGAGGTTGTCAATCTCACCGGCTTGCTCGTAACAAAGGATTAACCGTATTGTGTGGAAGATGATTGTTTGCAGAGAAAATAGTAAAACAAGTATTGCAGACAGATTTGTATTTCAAGATTAAAGAATGGACCGGGGTCCACAGCTCACTAGAGGTGTCTCTCCCATAAGATAAAAGCATGTTGGGTGAACAAATTACAGTCGGGCAATTGACAAATAGAGAGGGCATAACAATGCACATACATGACATGATAAGTATAGTGAGATTTAATTGGGCATTACGACAAAGTACATAGACCGCCATCCAACTGCATCTATGCCTAAAAAGTCCACCTTCGGGTTATCATCCGACCCCCTCCGGTATTAAGTTGCTAACAACAGACAATTGCATTAAGTATGGTGCGTAATGTAATCAACAACTACATCCTTGGACATAGCGCCAATGTTTTATCCCTAGTGGCAACAGCACAACACAACCTTAGAACTTTCTGTCACTCGTCCCGGTGTCAATGCAGGCATGAACCCACTATCGAGCATAAATACTCCCTCTTGGAGTTAAAAGTAAAAAACTTGGCCGCAGCCTCTACTAGTAACGGAGAGCATGCAAGATCATAAACAACACATATGTAATAACTTGATAATTAACATGACATGGTATTCTCTATCCATCGGATCCCGACAAACACAACATAGAGTATTACGGATAGATGATCTTGATCATGTTAGGCAGCTCACAAGATCCAACAATGAAGCACAATGAGGAGAAGACAACCATCTAGCTACTCGCTATGGACCCATAGTCCAGGGGTGAACTACTCACTCATCACTCCGGAGGCGACCATGGCGGTGTAGAGTCCTCCGGGAGATGAATCCCCTCTCCGGCAGGGTGCCGGAGGAGATCTCCAGAATCCCCCGAGATGGGATCGGCGGCGGCGGCGTCTCATTAAGGTTTTCCGTATCGTGGTTTTTCGCATCAGGGGTTTCGCGACGGAGGCTTTAAGTAGGCGGAAGGGCAGAGTCGGGGGCCTGACGAGGGGCCACACCACAGGCGGCGCGGGCCCCCCTAGGCCGCGCCGCCTTGTGGTGTCGCCACCTCGTGGCCCCACTTCGTATGTTCTTCGGTCTTCCGGAAGCTCCGTGGAAAAATAGGCCCCCGGGTCTTCGTTTCGTCCAATTCCGAGAATATTTCGTTACTAGGATTTCTGAAACCAAAAACAGCAGAAAACAGAACTGGCACTTCGGCATCTTGTTAATAGGTTAGTTCCAGAAAATGCACGAATATGACATAAAGTGTGCATAAAACATGTAAGTATCATCAATAATATGGCATAGAACATAAGAAATTATCGATACGTCGAAGACGTATCGGAGGGTTCATCCACCGACCAGTTGATTGGTTGCCCTCGAGTCTTTTTATTTGATCTATAGATTGATTTTCTTCTTTGTTCACTGGTCGCTCGACCGTCGGTTTCTTTTTTGGTTTGCCGATCATATATCAGATTGCGTAGCCCACCGCCCATCTGAAGGAGATATGCCCTAGAGGCAATAATAAAGTGGTTATTATTTATATCTTTATGTTTATGATAAATGTTTATATATCATGCTATAATTGTATTAACCGAAACATTAGTACATGTGTGATATGTAGACAAACAAAGAGTCCCTAGTATGCCTCTTAACTAGCTTGTTGATTAATGGATGATTAGTTTCATAATCATGAACATTGGATGTTATTAATAACAAGGTTATATCATTGTATGAATGATGTAATGGACACACCCAATTAAGCGTAGCATAAGACACTACAACATATGTGACATTATATGACGCTCATTCCATGACGTTTGAGTCAAAAAACGTCACAGTTTCTGAAATTTTGACTATTCCCTGACGTTTTTTCACTGTATCGTCACAGAATAAGCATCATAGAATGTCACATTTGTTGTAGTGAGATCTCGTCATTAAGTTATTTGCTATAAGCTTTCGATACATAGTTACCTAGTCCTTATGACCATGAGATCATGTAAATCACTTATACCGGAAAGGTACTTTGATTACACCAAACGCCACTGCGTAAATGGGTGGTTATAAAGGTGGGATTAAGTATCCGGAAAGTATGAGTTGAGGCATATGGATCAACAGTGGGATTTGTCCATCCCGATGACGGATAGATATACTCTGGGCCCTCTCGGTGGAATGTCGTCTAATGTCTTGCAAGCATATGAATAAGTTCATAAGAGACCACATACCACGGTACGAGTAAAGAGTACTTGTCAGGAGACGAGGTTGAACAAGGTATAGAGTGATACCGATGATCAAACCTCGGACAAGTAAAAATATCGCGTGACAAAGGGAATTGGTATCGTATGTGAATGGTTCATTCGATCACCGAAGTCATCGTTGAATATGTGGGAGCCATTATGGATCTCCAGATCCCGCTATTGGTTATTGGTCGGAGTGAGTACTCAACCATGTCCGCATAGTTCACGAACCGTAGGGTGACACACTTAAAGTTGGATGTTGAAATGGTAGAACTTGAATATGGAATGGAGTTCGAATATTTGTTCGGAGTCCCGGATGAGATCCCGGACATCACGAGGAGTTCCGGAATGGTCCGGAGAATAAGATTCATATATAGGAAGTCATATTCCAAGATTGGAAATGATCCGGTGCATTTATGGCAGGTTCTAGAAGGTTCTAGAAAAGTCCGGAAGAAATCACCATGGAAAGTAGAGTCCCGGAGGGACTCCACCTTGCATGGCCAGCCAACCCTAAAGGGAGGAGTCCAAGGTGGACTCCCTAGGGTGGCCGGCCAACCCCCTCATGGAAGGGGGAACCCCACCCCAAGTGGGATTCCCACCTTGGGTAGGTTTCCCTACATATGGGAGGTTTCATTGTTGGGGTCTTATTCGAAGACTTGGATACCAACACTTGGGGATTTCCACCTATATAATGAGGAGGAGAGGGAGGTTTGGCTGCCCACTCTTGGCCGCACCACCTAGGGCTGCCCTTGGCCGGCGCCCTAGCCTCCCCCTCTCTCCCCAAACCCTAGCGGTATCTCTCCTCCACCACATCCCGCATGCTTAAGCGAAGCTCCGCCGGATTTCTCCACCACCACCGACACCACGCCGTCGTGCTGTCGGATTCAAGAGGAGCTACTACTTCCGCTGCCCGCTGGAACGGGGAGGTGGACGTCGTCTTCATCAACAACCGAACGTGTGACCGAGTACGGAGGTGCTGCCTGTTCGTGGCGCCGAAAGCGATCGTGATCAAGATCTTCTACGCGCTTTTGCAAGCGGCAAGTGAATGTCTACCGCAGCAACAAGAGCCTCATCTTGTAGGCTTTGGAATCTCTTCAAGGGTGAGACTCGATACCCCTCGTTGCTACCATCTTCTAGATTGCATCTTGGCTTGGATTGCGTGTTCGCGGTAGGAAAATTTTTGTTTTCTATGCAACGTTATCCTACGAGTGGTATAGAGCCGTGTCTATGCATAGATGGTTGCACGAGTAGAACACAATTGTTTTGTGGGCGTTGATGCTCTTGTTATCTTTAGTTGAGTACTTTGCATCTTTATGGCATAGTGGGATGAAGCGGCTCGGACTAACTTTACATGACCGCGTTCATGAGACTTGTTCCTCGTTCGACATGCAACTTGTATTGCATAAGAGGCTTTGCGGGTGTCTCGTCTCTCCTACTATAGTAAAGATTCAATTTACTCTTCTATTGACAACATTAGTATCAACGTTGTGGTTCATGTTCGTAGGTAGATTAGATCTATATTGAAAACCCTAAACCACGTAAAATATGCAAACCATATTAGAGAGCGTCTAACTTGTTTTTGCAGGGTTTGGTGATGTGATATGGCCATAATATGATGATGAATATGTATGAGATGATCATTATTGTATTGTGGCAACCGGCAGGAGCCTTATGGTTGTCTTTAAATTTCATGTTGAGTAGTTTTTCAAAGTAGTTGTAATAGTTGCTACATGAGGTGAACAACCATGAAGACGGCGCCATGAACCTTGACGCTACGCCGACGATGATGGAGATCATGCCCGTTGATGATGGAGATCATGTCCGTGCTTTGGAGATGAAGATCGAAGGCGCAAAGACTAAAGGGCCATATCATATCACATATGAATTGCATGTGATGTTAATCCTTTATGCATCTTATTTTGCTTAGATCGCGACGGTAGCATTATAAGATGATCCCTCACATTAATATCAAGATAATAAAGTGTTCTCCCCTCGTATGCACCGTTGTACAGATCGTCGTTTCGAAGCATCTCGTGATGATCGGATGTGATTGATTCAACGTTCACATACAACGGGTGTAAGCCATGTTGCACACGCGGAATACTTGGGTTTGCTTGACGAGCCTAGCATGTACAGACATGGCCTCGGGACAACGGAAACCGAAAGGTTGAACACGAGTCATATGGATGATATGATCAACATGTTGATGTTCACCATTGAAGCTACATCATCTCACGTGATGATCGGTTTTGGTGTAGTGGATTTGGATCGTGTACCACATAACAACTATGAGGGATGTTGTATTAAGTGGGAGTTCATTAGTAATTAGATTAAAACATGAACTAATTATCATAAACATAGTCTGAGTAGTATTTTGAATTAATTTTGTAGTATTGGCATCCGTTTTCTACCATGCGCTAGTCTTGTAATTGAGATAGAAATACTGTTAAAATCTGACTAGAAACTTTACGGATTGGTACCGTATTGTTAAAGAATCAAGAATTGATTAAGTCTTATTGCAAACTTTTAGTAAACCTCACATTGTTGATTCAAAGAGCTATGGTTTCAATTAGTACCTAAAGTTATCTTGTCTCCGTGAAACTTGAAGTTCAAATCTGTTTGAAAAGTAAGGAGCTGAAAATTTAGTTTTCAGAAATAATCAAGGTATGAGATATATGTGATATCTAAGACCTTATTGCAAGATGATAGAATATATTTTGGTGAGACTACATAAACTCATAAGTTTTATGAGGAATGTACGAAGGTTGAAGACGCAAGGCGTCCCAATCCTCCAACTATTGGGGCACTAACGATATTCGCATATCCATGAAGTGATTGTCCTTAGTATGCACCGTTGCTAAGACTCGTCGTTTCGAAGCATCACGTGATGATCGGGTGTTATAGATTCTACGTGTGCTTACAACGGGTGCAAGCTAGATTTGCACATGCAAATACCAAGGTTAAAACTTTACGAGCCTAGCATGTACAGACATGGTCTCGGAAAGTCATCATGATATGATGGATAAAATTATGAGTGAAATTGTTCATCATATTACAAGGTTACTAATAGTGAAATCCGGAACACTTATCATATGATGATCAACTTCAAAATAAGAACCTCAAGGTTATTGGTATCAGACCAACAAACCTAGAAGTTATTAATGTTGAAGTGTTCTTCTGAATAATGAGGAAAGCTAAAAGAGAAACTGCAAAAGATATTTTGGCGAAAAGAAAGAAAAGACTAGAAAGTCTAGCTCAGGTGTATATAAATGATATACATGTTATGATTGTATTCCTAGTTAGGTCACACTATGAAATTCTTGGGTATTAGTACTATATTGGTTGGTATGAAGTGTCATACAAAAACAACGCAATACAAGAATTCAATGGCCTAAGTGATTGACAAGGAATATGATAGGAATGCACGCCCGGAACAAAAATAAAGTGTTATTATGTTCATCGTTGGCATTCTACCTAGCCCTTAGAATTTATAATAAAGAACTTAATAATTGTTATGAGTTGTTTAAATTATGACATTACTCCATGTACGATGGATAAGTTATTATAAATCTTAATGGTGAAACACACATACATAACACTGACGCTAAAATGCCATAAGGCAAATGATTTGAATTTCACTTATTTGTGGAACCGCCATTTAGGTCATGTTGGAAAGGAACGCATGAAGAAACTCCATGCAAATGGATTTTTGGAGTCATTTGATTTTTTGAATCATTTGGCGCTTGCAAATCTTTTCTAAAAGAGAATGACTAAAATACCGTTCATAGGACAAGTTTTGAACGGGCAACTAACTTAGTGGAAACATACATGATGATGTATATGGATCACTGGGCATAGTTGTGTGCGGGAGATTCTTATACTTCATGAAAACTTCAAACAATGAATTGAGTATATATATGTGGATATATTCGATAAGGAAGAAGTTTGAAACATTTGAATGGATTCAAATAAATTTCAGCATGAAGTAGAAATCATCGTAATAGAAAAGTCAAATATCTATGATTGGATCATAGCGGAAATATTTGAATTACTAGTTTTAGCGAACATCTAAGAGAGTTATGAAATTGTTCTACAACTCACATTTCTTGGAGTATCATAGTGATGATGAAGTATCCGAGAGATGTATCCAAACCTAGTTGGGTCAATGATGAGATAAAATATTAATGCCATTATATTTTTGTGAATTATGCTTTAGAGACTACCGCTTTACACTGAATAGAGCATCATCATGATCCGTTGAAATGACATCATACGAGTTATGACATGGGTATAAACTCTAATAGTCTTTTCTTAAATTTTGGTATGCATAGCATAAGTAAATAAGTTTACAACCAAAATCGGATGAATGTCTTTGTTGGTTATCCCAGAGAATTGATTGGGAATTCTTCCCACAATGGAGACAAAGACAAAAGTGTTTGTCAATGTTTCTTATTTCCAAGAAATTGTTTCGAGTGAAGTATTTGAGTGGGAGGACAATATAATTTGATAAGGTTTATGAACCTGAGCATAATGATCAGAGTAGCGCAGCATCGGAATTGGTTTCGGAAGCGGCCACGACGATCATGGCTCTCATGACTACAAAGTGTTTTAGCCATGGAGATCGAAGTACATATTGAACCTTGTAGGTATGGTTTACTTTGTGATCAAATAAATGATTTATGGACAAAGGATTGATTTTGAACAATGATAAACCAATTACAAAACAAAGAAGTTATGATGGGCCCTGACTCCGTTAAAATGGCCATGCGCCATGAAATCCAAGATAGATGAATACTTTATGAAAGTAAATGGATCTATGAAATTGATAGACTTGGATGAAATATCCTTGAAGAAAGCTTGACTTATCGAAAAATTGTTTACGACAAAGTTCAAAGAGTTGAATACGATAAGATTAGATCTTTCGTAGCAATGCTTATAGTCTATGTGGATTATTCTAGTAATCACTACATATTTCTTTTATGAGATATGCTAGTAGGATGGCAAAATACACTACTTAACAGAAGTATGTATACAAGATACAACCAAGAGTTTTGCTGGTCCGTGGAATACTAGATAGATATACGAACTTCAATTGGATGAAGTAAGTATTGCGGAATTGGAATCTTCACCAGATGAAATAGTCAAAGAGTTTTTGATTTCATCAGAGACGATGAAGAGGCTTGCATTTGCAAGAAATTAAGTGGGAGCGCTAAGACACATTTATAATACTTTATGTAGATGACATATAGTTGGTTATAAATGATGTAATTATATACTTGATTAAAAAGGTTTCATTGAGAATTAACTTCAATGAAAGGATATGGATTGAAACAAATTTAGTGTCAAGATCTATGAAGATAGATTGAAACACATAAATAAGTTTAAGTCAAAGTACATATGATGGATATTGAAGTAGTTCAATATAGAAATATTAAGAAAATGTTCTTGTCATGTGAAGGTTTAACAAGACTTGAGTGTATCCGACACTCAATGAGTAAAAACACATGAGTGATTATAGATCACGAATAATATGTACACAATCAGATATCATGTGCTATAAAGTGTTATGAGCATATACGCGAATGATTCATATGATGATCATTGGACGACAGTAAGAATATCCTTGAGTACTTTAGAAGAACTAAGGATATATATATATATATATATATATATATATATATATATTTTTGTATGAAGAAATGACAAACAAATCGCTGTAAGGTGTTACACCGATATTGGTTTTGTCACATATAAAATATAATTTCAATCTCAAATTAGACTAAGTGTTGTTTAAAAGGTAGCACAATGAGCTAGAAGTTGTCTATGCTAGATTTAGAAGAGTTCTAAATATATGACGGATTCTACAAAAGAAGGCAGAGTATGTCATTATTTTGACAATGACAAAGGATGTTAAGTCAAGAGGTTCTTTGAGAACGATTAGCGATCATCATATTATCAAGAAGCTTTGTTGCTTCACCAAGAGTGATGGACATAAAGGTACCTCCAGCAGCTGAATTCAATAAATTCCGCGAAGAAAAATTTAGTCCTGCATAGAAGGTTTGGATAATCATCCAAGTAGTCAGTCCATGGGTTGGGCAATTTTTAACCACAGATTTCATTCTTTCCCAAGCTTGAGCAACATGTTCATTATCCAATTGTTTAAAATTCATTATGCTACTCCTCAAAGATATAATTTTAGCAGGGGGATAATATCTACCAATAAAAGCATCCTTGCATTTAGTCCAGGAATCAATACAATTCTTAGGCAGAGATAGCAACCAATCTTTAGCTCTTCCTCTTAATGAGAAAGGAAACAATTTTAATTTTATAATGTCACCATCTACATCTTTATACTTTTGCATTTCACATAGTTCAACAAAATTATTGAGATGGGCAGCGACATCATCGGAACTAACACTGGAAAATTGCTCTCGCATAACAAGATTCGATAAAGCGAGTTTAATTTCAAAGAATTCTGCTGTAGTAGCGAGTGGAGCAATAGGTGTGCATAGGAAATCATTATTATTTGTGCTAGTGAAGTCACACAACTTAGTATTTTCAGGGGTGGCCATTTTAGCAGTAGTAAATAAAGCAAACTAGATAAAGTAAATGCAAGTAAACTAATTTTTTTGTGTTTTTAATATAGCAAACAAGACAGTAAATAAAGTAAAGCTAGCAACTAATTTTTTTGTGTTTTGATATAACGCAGCAAACAAAGTAGTAAATAAAATAAAGCAAGACAAAAACAAAGTAAAGAGGTTGGGAAGTGGAGACTCCCCTTGCAGCGTGTCTTGATCTCCCCGGCAACGGCGCCAGAAATTTGTTGCTGGCGTGCAGTTGACGTGGGAGATAGAAATCTTTGTGGTGTAAATTTTCTTCAGGTCCCCGGCAACGGCGCCAGAAATTTGCTTGACGCGTGTAATTGACACGTCCATTGGGAACCCCAAGAGGAAGGTGTGATGCGCACAGCGGCAAGTTTCCCTCAGTTAGAAACCAAGGTTTAATCGAACCAGTAGGAGTCAAGAAGCACGTTGAAGGTTGATGGCGGCAGGATGCAGTGCGGCGCAACACCAGAGATTCCGGCGCCAACGTGGAACCTGCACAACACAACCAAAGTACTTTGCCCCAACGAAACAGTGAGGTTGTCAATCTCACCGGCTTGCTGTAACAAAGGATTAACCGTATTGTGTGTAAGATGATTGTTTGCAGAGAAAACAGTAAAAACAAGTATTGCAGCAGATTTGTATTTCAGTATTAAAAGAATGGACCGGGGTCCACAGTTCACTAGAGGTGTCTCTCCCATAAGATAAAAGCATGTTGGGTGAACAAATTACAGTCGGGCAATTGACAAATAGAGAGGGCATAACAATGCACATACATGTCATGATAAGTACAGGGAGATTTAATTGGGCATTACGACAAAGTACATAGACCGCCATCCAACCGCATCTATGCCTAAAAAGTCCACCTTCGAGGTTATCGTCCGAACCCCCTCCGAGTATTAAGTTGCTAACAACGGACAATTGCATTAAGTATGGTGCGTAATGTAATCAATAACTACATCCTCGGACATAGCATCAATGTTTTATCCCTAGTGGCAACAGACACAACACAACCTTAGGGGTTTCGTCACTCCCCCAGGTGTCAATGCGGGCATGAACCCACTATCGAGCATAAATACTCCCTCTTGGAGTTACTAGCATCAACTTGGCCAGAGCCTCTACTAATAACGGAGAGCATGCAAGATCATAAACAACACATAGGTAATAACTTGATAATTAACATAACATGGTATTCTCTATCCATCGGATCCCGACAAACACAACATTGAGTATTACAGATAGATGATCTTGATCATGTTAGGCAGCTCACAAGATCCAACAATGAAGCACAATGAGGAGAAGACAACCATCTAGCTACTGCTATGGACCCATAGTCCAGGGGTGAACTACTCACTCATCACTCCGAAGGCGACCATGGCGGTGAAGAGTCCTCCGGGAGATGAATCCCCTCTCCGGCAGGGTGCCGGAGGAGATCTCCAGAATCCCCCGAGATGGGATTGGCGGCGGCGGCGTCTCAGTAAGGTTTTCCGTATCGTGGTTTTTCGCATCAGGGATTTCGCGACGGAGGCTTTAAGTTGGCGGAAGGGAAACGTGGGGGGCCACACGAGGGCCCCACACTACAGGTCGGCGCGGCCAAGACCTGGGCCGCGCCGCCCTATAGTGGCGGCCCCTCGTGGCCCCACTTCGACTCCTCTTCGGTCTTCTGGAAGCTTCGTGGCAAAATAGGACCCCGGGTCTTGATTTCGTCCAATTCCGAGAATATTTCGTTACTAGGATTTACGAAACCAAAAACAGCGAGAAAACGAGAATCGGCTCTTCGGCATCTTGTTAATAGGTTAGTTCCAGAAAATGCACGAATATGACATAAAGTGTGCATAAAACATGTAGGTATCATCAATAATATGGCATGGAACATAAGAAATTATCGATACGTCGGAGGCGTATCAGCAGGGCGACGACCGGGCCACGCGTGGCATCGCCATTACTACGTGCACAGAGGTAGGCGACGGCCGCGAGCCACGCGAGGCATCGCCATTAACGCGGCCGCAGACTGCCGAAGCGACGCCTCGGTGCCAGTACTGGCGGAGAAGACGCATCGACGCTGCGCACGCTCGCGGAAGCCGAGGCATGCCGTTAACGCGGCCCTGCAAAGGCTGCAGCGCGCCGCCCGGAAGTAATGCCGCGGAAGACGAAGCCGCTGCCAGGCGGGCCCACGCGAGAACCGAGCGGACACTCGGAGCGACCGTCGAGCATCCGCGGAGACGCAAACCTGACGCATAATTAGGCCAGGTTTGCGTCTCTGCGGACGGCCCGGTCACTTTGCGTCGCCCCGCTGGAACAGGCCCCAGACGCATTTCCGGTCACGACGGACACAAACGATGGCTCAGCGTCCATTTGCGTCGCGCCGCTGGAGATGCCC
>NC_061512.1:189109521-189164709 GCF_022539505.1 Lolium rigidum | reverse complement strand
GTAGTAACAATTTTATAGCAGTAGCGGTAGTGAAATAACAGCAGCGAGTAACAAAGACAGCAGTAGTGATTTTAGTAAACGAGCCAGGATTAAAATACTGTAGGCACGGGGACGGATAACGGGCGTTGCACGGATGAGAGAAACTCATGTAACAATCAAAGCAGGGCATTTGCAGATAATAATAAAACGGTGTCCAAGTACAAAGCAATCAATAGGCATGTGTTCCATATATAGTCGTACGTGCCCGCAATGAGAAACTTGCACAACATCTTTTGTCCTACCAGCCGGTGGCAGCCGGGCCTCTAGGGAATCTACTGGATATTAAGGTACTCCTTTTAATAGAGTACCGGAGCAAAGCATTAACACTCCGTGAACACATGTGATCCTCACATCACTACCATCCCCTCCGGTTGTCCCGATTTCTGTCACTTCGGGGCCTTTGGTTCCAGACAGCGACATGTGTATACAACTTGCAGGTAAGATCATAAAACAATGAATATCATGATGAAACAATTACATGTTCAGATCTGAGATCATGGCACTCGGGCCCTAGTGACAAGCATTAAGCATAACAAGTTGCAACAATATCATCAAAATAACAATTACGGACACTAGGCACTATGCCCTAACAATCTTATGCTATTACATGACCAATCTCATCCAATCCCTACCATCCCCTTCATCCTACAGCGGGGGAATTACTCACACATGGATGGGGGAAACATGGCTGGTCGATGGAGAGGCGTCGGTGGTGATGATGGCGATGATCTCCTCCAATTCCCCGTCCCGGCGGAGTGCCAGAACAGAGACTTCTGGCCCCCGAGACGGAGTTTCGCGATGTGGCGGCGTTCTGGTGGGTTTCTGGCGACTTCGACTTCTTGGTCGCGATTTTTAGATCGAACCCTTTAACTAGTCCAGAGGGGGGCGTCGGAGGCCGGCCGAGGGGGCCACACACTAGGGCGGCGCACCCCCCCCCCCCACCCTGGGCTGCGCCGGCCTGGTGTGTGGGGCCCTCGGGCCTCCACCTGGTTTGCCCTTACGGCTCCACTGAGTATTCTTGTAAAATAGGCCCATTGATATAAATTCGAGGATTTTCCCGAAAGTTGAATTTCTGCACAAAAACAAGACACCAGAGCAATTCTGCTGAAAACAGCGTTAGTTCGCGTTAGTTGTATCCAAAACACACAAATTAGAGGCAAAACAATAGCAAAAGTGTTCGGGAAAGTAGATACGTTTTGGACGTATTAGCCACCCCCCCACATGGAAGGGGGGAATCCCACTTGAGGTGGGAGTCCCACCTTGGGTAGGTTTCCCTACTACATGGAAGGTTCTTGTGTTGGGGTCTTATTCGAAGACTTGTAGTCCAACACTTGGGGATCCACCTATATAATGAGGGGCATAGGGGAGGGGGCCGGCCAACACAAAGCCACAAGCTGGCCGCACCCCTTGAGGCCGGCCACCCCTCTCCCAAACCCTAGCCGCCCCCTCTCTCCTCCACCTCTCCCGCACGCTTAGAGAAGCTCCGCCAGAGATCTCCACCTCCACCGCCACCACGCCGTCGTGCTGCCGGATTCAAGGAGGAGCTACTACTTCCGCTGCCTGCTGGAACGGGGAGAAGGACGTCGTCTTCATCAACACCGAACGTGTGACCGAGTACGGAGGTGCTGCCCGATCGTGGCACCGTGATCAAGATCTTCTACGCGCTTTTGCAAGCGGCAAGTGATCGTCTACTGCAGCAACAAGAGCCTCATCTTGTAGGCTTTGGAAATCTTCAAGGGTGAGTCTCGATCATCTCCTCGTTGCTCCCGTCTTCTAGATTGCATCTTGTCTTGGATTGCGTTCTCGCGGTAGGAAATTTTTTGTTTTCTATGCAACGAATCCCTACACTGAAGACAGTATGCATTTAATCCATTGTAACCATATTTCATCAAAGCCCATATGTTTTAAGATACTTAGGATTGTATCATGTTCGATCATATCAAATGCCTTCTCAAAATCCATCTTTAAAACAATGATTTCCCTCTTTGATGTTTCACATTGATGTAGGAACTCAAATGCCCAAGCAAGGCAATCTTGGATTGTTCTGCCTCAAATGAATCCATATTGATTTTTGCTCACCAATTTAATTATCCACTGTTGTAGTCTGTCGGCCAGTAGTTTAGTGAGCAACTTTAGACAGGAATTCAGCAGTGAAATTGGCCTGTAATCATTTACAGATACTGGTGCTTGCTTCTTTGGAATAAGAGTAATCAAAGAATTGTTTATACTGTCAAGAAAAAATCTTCCCTCAGCAAAATATTGGCATAATTTGTAAAAGTCAGGTGCTACTATATCCCAGCATGTTTTGAGAAAACAGCCATTAAATCCATCTGGGCATGGAGCTTTATCCAGAGGTATTTTTTGAATGACTTTATCGATTTCTTCTGTTGAGAAAGGGACCGAAATGGCATTAAGTCCTTCTATTGGGTTGAAGAGATGGTTGAGATTAAAAAGCATATTATGATTAGCAGACACTCCCAACCTACTCTTATAAGCCTGGAATAGAACATTTGCTTTAGCTTCATGCTCAGTTATAGTAATACCATCTACAGTAGTTATTGATGCAATTGAATTTTTTCTGTGTCTCTCTGTTGCTATTCTATGAAAGAATTTTGAGTTCTCATCTCCGAACTTTATCCATCTTTCTGTACACCTTTTCTTCCAGTATTGTTGCATGTAAGACAGTAGTCGAATAATATGTTTTTTAAGTATTTTCCTGAAGTTGCTCTCTGGCACTGTGAGACATCTAACTTGTTCAATGTCATCAACCTGTTTTAAAACTTTTTCACAATTGTCAATAAGTAGTGAGAGTTTGGAGATATATTTACTCCATTTTTTGAGAGCTTGTCTGACATTTTTTAGCTTAGCACTAATAATAGCTGCAACATTTGTTTTCCTCACATTTTTCTACCAAGCATTTTGCATAGTTTCTTTAAAACCTGGGTGTTGTGTCCACTAATTCTCAAACCGAAATATCTTAGTTCTAGGAATAGAGGATTGGATGGAGACAAGACAAGGTATATGATCCGATACTGGCCTGTGAAGAGCTGTAACTGTAGTGTTTGGGAAAACCGAAGTCCAGTTATTTGAAGTAAGAAACCAATCCAATTTAACCAGAAGTGGGTCAGTCTGCATATTTGACCAAGTAAACCTAGCACCTTGTAGAGGCAAATCAACCAAACTTTGTGATCTTATGATATCATTAAATTGTAGCATATCATCAATATTACCTCCAGCTTTATTTCTGTCATTTTGTGATCTATAGAAATTATAATCCCCCATCAATATCCAATTATCTGAATCCTCAATATCAATGTCATAAAGCCAGTTAACAAAATTATTTCTATCTTCACCATCACATGGACCATATATATTTGATAAAATCCAAGCACTATTAGATTGTGTGGAATGAAATTTTATTGTGGTAGCCCATGCCAAATTTTGTATTAATTCTCCTCTAACCACAGCACTATTCCAAATAACAATGAGACCACCAGATCTACCATCAGAAGGGAAACTAATAAATTTATCAAATCTCTTTGGGCAAAATTTCCTAATATATGAATGATCAAAGGATGCTCTTTTTGTTTCCTGCAGACAGATAATAGAACAACCACTAGATTCGATATGATCACGTAAAGCACTATGTTTCTCATCTGAATTAATACCCCTTATATTCCAACACAAAATGTGCCAATGTCTAAATGACGAATTCATCAAATTCACAAGGACTGAATATAGTAAAACAGGCAGAACAACCTGTATTTAAATCATATAATGGGTCTAGAAAGAGAAATAAAGCAGAGTTCCCTAATAATTGAATAAATGCATAAGGGGAGTTTATTGCTGCAGCCGCATGTAACAGCTCAAGGTTCATCATCAGATTCTGACTTCTCCAGCTTTTCCTTCTCCAGCTTTTCCTTCTCCAGCTTTTCAACAACATAGAATTAGAAATTACACATAGTAATTTATCAATCAACTAAGACGACAATTCTATATGACTAAGAAAGATCGACCTTTGGGAAGGTCGGTTTAGCCCACATAAATGCATGACTAACTTGTGAAGAGTGTGTTTTTTAGTGATTCCATTGGCATGCATGCAAACCAACTGCTACCGTACTCCAGGCACACAAACATAAAGTTCATCTGGATAATTGCTAACCAAAGTATAAAAGTACATTAAAATACACGACAAATCAAAGTACAAAAGTATACTAACCACTCAATGAAAAATTAAGTACACTTGCAATATAACCCGGCTGCTTGTATTTTCAAAAGTACAAAGTACACTAAAACCAAACCAAAGTACTACAAAAGTACACTAAAACCCAAAGTACAACTCAATTAAAAATCTGAGTACACACGTGATAATAAAACCCAAATACAACTACATTACTTCTGAAGTGAAAAAATTGCAACATGTCAGCATGGAATCAAATTTTGAATATCTCAGCGAGAGAATGGTTCGTAATTTGGACAAACAGATCTCAAAATATTTTGTTTCGGTCATTCGGATTTAAAAATAAAAGGAGAAAACTACGTATCTCACCCCTCCTATGTCACCCTATCTCTCGTCCCATCCTCACCAAGTACGGTAAAACCATAGTACAACGATGTAAAAAATTGAGTACAATTGCATCCAAACGCGGTACGTCCATACTAGTTTTGGAAGTACAAAATAAAAGTTTCTCGAAACCTATTAAGACGAGATATAATTTGAATATCTTGACAAGAAAAGTTCAAAAAAAAATGGTTCGTAATTTATATGAACATTTCTCACTAGTAGAAAAAGATCATTTAGTCTCGGTTCATAACGGGTTTTAGCCCCGGTTGGTCGAGACTAAAGCCCCCCCCCCCCCCCATTTAGTCCTGGTTGCTTACGAACCAGGACTAAAGGTCCATCCACGTGGGTTCCGCGCGTCGGGGCGAAAATATCTCCAGATTTTCTAATTTTATTTTTTTTCACTCCATTTTTTTCTATTTTTTCGGAATTTCTATTATCTAAAGGTATAATTGTTGCACCCCCATGGGGCTCTCACAGCGTATCCACGATAGAAACTTGGCATGCGCTCGTAGGGGGGCCAGCTCGCGCCATTCGATCTGGGAACCAGCCCCGCGTCAATCCGGGCCGTTCATCTGGGAAACAAAACCGACGAAAACCTAGCCCGAAGGCCCAATCCCCTCGCTTCATCCTCCCCAATCAGCTGGCCTCCTCCTCCCCCAGTCGCACCTCCTCCTGTCACCGCCGCCAGTGCCCCCACGTCGATCCCAAACGCGCCTCCTCCCGTCGCCGCTGTCGACGACGAGGTCATCGACCCAGACCGCGCCCCATCCCCGTCGTGTGTGCCTTGTGGTCTTCTCCATCGAGACAGCAAGCGAGGAGGTCGAGGAGGAAGCCCTCCATGGCGCCGCTGGTGCCCTCCATGGGCCGCCGGTGATGGGGATGACGGCGAGGTTTGGTAGCACGGGGCACTTCGTGCCTCCCCCGAGCTGCTCGGCGTGGAGTCCGCGGCCGAGCCCCTCTTCCCCATCCTCTTGCTTGAGGAGGCCAAGGTCATCCTCGAAAACCACGATGGGGGCAAGGTCGTCCTCAACAGACGACATCCTCGACAACCGAAAGATGAACAAACAAAAGAAGATCAGAAGACAAGCTGAAGATTGGCCTGCCAGATCCTCATCCAACCGTGACCTCACCAAGCTGGCCTTATCCGTTCCTTCCTCTCTCTCTCTCTCACATGCCTTGCATCTGGCCAAGACATAGGTAAGCTTCTGCTCTTGTTTTATTTGTTCATCTTTAAGTCAGCAATTAGAATAGTTCATGCACCAGTTTCTTTAATAGGGTTGACCAGTTTCTTGAATACGTTTGGAAGGTGAGGACATGAGTAAACCAACAACGAAGGGTGCTGGTATCCTTACGTCGCCGCATATCAGAGACAATGATCTGGAAGGAAGGGAATTGAACATGTCATCTCTTTGCATACTATTTTATGAAGAATTGTACTAATAAGATCTGATCACCTAATGTTTTTCTTGAAAGGTGTAGACGGGAAATATGCCAGCAAAAATCAAGGCATGGGATAGGAGTAAAGAGCAAGTGAAAAAAAATATAAGCCTACCCATTCTGAACCGAACTTGGCACATGCCATTTTTTTATCAGAGAAAAGATTATCCTTTATCAAAGGTCTATGGTGGTATTTTGAATGCAACCGATTTACTTCTGAGTTCATACTATTTGGAAAACTTCTGAATGCTTATTTTATCAACTAAATAGGAGGTTGGAAATATCATATTTAGAATGTAGCAGACCATATTGACAGTTAACAGTGTGAAATTCTTATGCTGGTATTTGTTTGCATATGGTATCAGTTATTCCCTTTTCAAATTTATTTTATTAGTTTGGTTCACACTTCCTATCCTTTTAACATACACAGTCATATCGTGATACATCTGCCAATGCTTCATATCTATTGTTATGTTTTTTCATTCTTATAATCCATATTTACTGCATGCCTATGTGGTTACAGTGTGCCCATATGTTCAAACCAGAGGACCAACCTACTTAAACTTGCATATGATTTATTAACATAAAATAATTATATCTGGTTCTTTTATTTTAAAAACAGGATACTCAAATGAAGCCTATTCGGTTGCTTGTATTTGTTTTAGCATAATGGATGCTATTTAACTCAGTGATCATTGATGGGGAATATCTTGGAGGACAATTGTAAGTATCGACGAGGCAACATGGTCAAGTGAGAGGTGAGTGTTGCACTGATCGGGATCACTTTCTTCCAATTTCTATTTTGGCTTTGTCATTACATTTGTCCTGGTTTCAGATGATTGACTGATGGTCTAAGACTCTTATTTTATTTACTTATGTTTCACCGCGGGACTGTGGGCACCAGCAGGACGACATGGCGGAATGTATGGACGGATGAAGGAGGCTGACAAAGATGTGAAACTCATGCTTGTTGAGTGTTTTGCTTAAATCTCACTGAATAATTATGTCGGTATTCTTTTCTTCTCATATGCCTAGACACATGTATATGGTTTGTTCGTGATCTATGTGAACTGATATGATTTATTTTCATAGTTTTTCTACAGATGTTGGTATGCATATTTATTCATATCTCATCTCATGTGTTTCGTCGTAGTTCGATGAATTCTTTGTTAATAATTTGAATAACAATGTACATAACAGACAAGATAACAGATAGCTTGCATGAATGCTTGTTGGAATTTACTCCATTTATCATTTTTAGGAAGAGTAAAATTCAAGCATGATTTTGCCACCTAATTTTAAGTACTTGGTCATCATGGAAGTGATGCTTTTCAGTTCTATGTGCTTATTGTGAAAATAATTGTTTAAAAGTATTCTTATAGTGGTACTTATGTATTAATATGGTACCTCTGGATTAATATGGCCCGCTCATCATATTTCTTTCATATAGTGGAGTATTTCCTCTTTCTCTTAGGTACATCAAAAAAATTGTTGGTTTGGTCCAGTCATTTTACGGTTATTCATTTTACTGGATTGATAAGGAGATATTACTATTTTGTCATTTTAGATTTTAAACTGAAGTCTGGCATGTTTTCTTTTTATGAGGAATAATGTATTTCCTTGTGTTCTATTTCTTATTGGTTCAGATGCATGTCAGCTGCACCCTCCTCTTCACTCTACACTCTAGACATCCCTAACCCCTAGGTGGCGATATGGTGTTGAAGCATTTCAAGCTTGCAGCAGTGCAGCGCAATGCCAGCATGCAGGCAGTGGCCGCTGAGGAAATTCGAGCACACTTTCCCCTTCTACTGCAGACCAAGGTACGTGTTCTACCTGCAGTATAATATTCATCTCATATTAATTATTTGATGAACACTAGCAGCACATCAGGGTGCAATGTTTTTCAGAAATTGGATTTCTATACTCTGAAATTATAAGCCCTGCGTTCTTGTTTCTTCTTAGGAAAACAATGGTACATAGTTTAGTTCCAACAATGATTTTTCACTCTTTTCGGGAGAAAGCATGGTGGCAACTTGTTATATACCTGAGGAGCCTGAAAAGGTTACTCAATAAATTGTTTTAATTTTTTACATGTAGTCCTTATTACCATGTTGCATCGTTGCATGTATTTAATAATTCTTTTGGTTTTAGGGTTTAGTAATCAATTTGTTTCCCGCCTGCTGAATCATACGTTTTCTTTACCCAGATTGTACCCTTACACTTGGATGCCCAACATCATATCGATCTTACCAAAATTATTTTCCCATCTCTGATCAGACATGTGGTTTTCTCTTCATGTAGGTTGATTTTACATTTAATTTATAGCAATGATATGCTCAGAATCGAGGGTATAATGACAGAGCAGCATCTTGCGCAAGTGAAATCCACACAGGTATGATTTCCTGGGTTCACTTGCTGCATAAGGCCTCATCTAATTAGCATTTGAGTTCTTATACATCGATTGATGCAGTTAGGGCTTAGCCTCCATTTGAGTTCTCTGTAGTGTCAAGTTTCTTAACATGTATCATTATGCGTCGATCGATGCAGAGCCTAGGGCGTAGCCTCCATTTCGAAAAATGTATCCATTGCTTATAGCTGATCTAAAGCATGTGTGAAGTGGTTAACGAGCAAGTCATATAGCATGTCACATGAGCTTCAGGAGATGATGTTCTTAATCCTTGGCTATGAATTCAGTACCTGTCTGTATCCAAGGCAGTTTAATGCTCCCAATTCTCAAATTATCAATACATGTCTTTGAGTATTGCTGCCAGAACAATCGCTCATATTGCCTTTTTTTACTCTTCTAATGCAATTGCTCAGTAAACACCGGCAAGAACATTTCTTCCATTGGCCGCTGGATAGGAGTGGATCTTTCCCATTGTGTTGCCGGCCACAGGGCTGACTATTTTCCTCTTCCCAAAGCATGTGTGAGGATGAAGAGACCATGTTTGATCATGTGCGTGATGATTTCGGTTGTGATTTGCTGCTGGCTGTGGGATGTGCTTGGACAGTGGATTTATGGGGTCAAGGTGATGTGTCCTTGCCCTCAACAAGGCATTGGATCTCGGTCCTTATATAGATCATCTCTTACGTATTTGATTATCTGTGCAGTCTAGGTGTTTGAAAACTGAGGTGAAACATGCTATGTCAGGATAGTGTTCGTATTTTGCAATGCAACTATCCTAGATGCTTTAGATTTCAGAGCATTTAGGTTGTTATGCCGGCATGAAAGTTTTCTCTTTCTGTTGTGTGCATTTCAACTGTGGTAATTTGGAGTGTGCTTGTTTATTTAGCTGCATATACTTGGCAAGTTATGAAAGAACTAAATATATTCTTCAAAATCAAGATCTAGGCATGCTTCTTTTGCTTGTATCAGCACACATTTGTTCTAATTATATTGTGTTGTGCTTTCTACTGCTTTTAGTTGGAAGATGCAGTTTAATTTCATAGAAAGTAAGCACAGTTAAGCATGTTAACCTCTTCTTTTTCTTAGATGCATCTTACATCACTACAAAAATGTGATATTGTGTCCTTGTTGCTCTGTTCTTGAAGGAGATATGCCCTAGAGACAATAATAAAGTGGTTATTATTTATATCTTTATGTTTATGATAAATGTTTATATATCATGCTATAATTGTATTAACCGAAACATTAGTACATGTGTGATATGTAGACAAACAAAGAGTCCCTAGTATGCCTCTTAAACTAGCTTGTTGATTAATGGATGATTAGTTTCATAATCATGAACATTGGATGTTATTAATAACAAGGTTATATCATTATATGAATGATGTAATGGACACACCCAATTAAGCGTAGCATAAGATCTCGTCATTAAGTTATTTGCTATAAGCTTTCGATACATAGTTACCTAGTCCTTATGACCATGAGATCATGTAAATCACTTATACCGAAAGGTACTTTGATTACACCAAACGCCATTGCGTAAATGGGTGGTTATAAAGGTGGGATTAAGTATCCGGAAAGTATGAGTTGAGGCATATGGATCAACAATGGGATTTGTCCATCCCGATGACGGATAGATATACTCCGGGCCCTCTCGGTGGAATGTCGTCTAATGTCTTGCAAGCATATGAATGAGTTCATAAGAGACCACATACCACGGTACGAGTAAAGAGTACTTGTCGAGAGACGAGGTTGAACAAGGTATAGAGTGATACCGAAGATCAAACCTCGGACAAGTAAAATATCGTGTGACAAAGGGAATTGGTATTGTATGTGAATGGTTCATTCGATCACTAATGTCATCGTTGAATATGTGGGAGCCATTATGGATCTCCAGATCCCGCTATTGGTTATTGGTCGGAGTAAGTACTCAACCATGTCCGCATAGTTCACGAACCGTAGGGTGACACACTTAAAGTTGGATGTTGAAATGGTAGAACTTGAATATGGAATGGAGTTCGAATATTTGTTCGGAGTCCCGGATGAGATCCCGGACATCACGAGGAGTTCCGGAATGGTCCGGAGAATAAGATTCATATATAGGATGTCATTTTATGTGAATTAAAATGATGCGGAAGGTTCTATGGGAGGTTCTAGAAGGTTCTAGAAAAGTCCGGAAGAAACCACCAAGGAAGGTGGAGTCCCGGTGGGACTCCACCTCCATGGCTGGCCAACCCTAGTGGGGGAGGAGTCCCAAGTGGACTCCCCCTTAGGGGGCCGGCCACCCCCCCATATGGGAGGTGGAACTCCCACCTCTAGTGGGAGTCCTAGCTTGGGTAGGTTTCCCCACCATATGGAAGGTTTTTGGTTCGGGTCTTATTCGAAGACTTGGAGACCAACACTTGGGGTTCCACCTATATAATGAGGGGCCAAGGGGAGGGGGCCGGCCACCCAAGAACCACAAGGTGGCCGCACCCCTATAGTGGCCGGCGCCCCTCTCCCCAAATCCTAGCGGCCTCTCTCCTCCACTAAATCCCGCACGCTTAGCGAAGCTCCGCCGGACTTCTCCACCACCACCGACACCACGCCGTCGTGCTGTCGGATTCAAGAGGAGCTACTACTTCCGCTGCCCGCTGGAACGGGGAGGTGGACGTCGTCTTCATCAACAACCGAACGTGTGATCGAGTACGGAGGTGCTGCCCGCTCGTGGCGCCGGAAGCGATCGTGATCAAGATCTTCTACGCGCTTTTGCAAGCGGCAAGTGAACCTCTACCGCAGCAACAAGAGCCTCCTCTTGTAGGCTTTGGAATCTCTTCAAGGGTGAGACTCGATAAACCCCTCGTTGCTACCGTCTTCTAGATTGCATCTTGGCTTGGATTGCGTGTTCGCGGTAGGAAAATTTTTGTTTTCTATGCAACGTTATCCTACAAGTGGTATCGCAGCCAGGTCTATGCATAGATGGTTGCACGAGTAGAACACAATGGTTTTGTGGGCGTTGATGCTCTTGTTATCTTTAGTTTGAGTACTTTGCATCTTCGTGGCATAGTGGGATGAAGCGGCTCGGACTAACTTTACATGACCGCGTTCATGAGACTTGTTCCTCGTTCGACATGCAACTTGTATTGCATAAGAGTCTTTGCGGGTGTCTGTCTCTCCTACTATAGTGAGGATTCAATTTACTCTTCTATTGAAAACATTAGTATCAACGTTGTGGTTCATGTTCGTAGGTAGATTAGATCCCTCGAAAACCCTAAACCACGTAAAATATGCAAACCAAATTAGAGACGTCTAACTTGTTTTTGCACGATTTGGTGATGTGATATGGCCATAATGTGATGATGAATATGTATGAGATGATCATTATTGTATTGTGGCAACCGGCAGGAGCCTTATGGTTGTCTTTAAATTTCATGTTGAGTAGTATTTCAAAGTAGTTGTAATAGTTGCTACATGGAGGACAATCATGGAGACGGCGCCATTGACCTTGACGCTACGCCGACGATGATGGAGATCATGCCCGAAGATTATGGAGATCATGTCCGTTCTTTGGAGATGAAGATCAAAGGCGCAAAGACAAAAGGGCCATATCATATCACATATGAACTGCATGTGATGTTAATCCTTTTTTGCATCTTATTTTGCTTAGATCGCGACGGTAGCATTATAAGATGATCCCTCACTAAAATCTCAAGATAATAAAGTGTTCATCCTTAGTAGCACCGTTACCAAGTCTTGTCGGTTCGAAGCATCTCGTGATGATCGAGTGTGATAGAATCAACAAGTACATACAACGGGTGCAAGACAGTTTTGCACATGCGGATACTAAGGTGGCCTTGACGAGCCTAGCATGTACAGACATGGTCTCGGAACACGTGATACCGAAAGGTAAAGCATGAATCATATGGTTGATATGATGAACACTTTGAGTGTTCGCCATTGAAATCACACCTTGTCTCGTGATGATCGGACTTAGGTGCGGTGGATTTGGTTCGTGTGATCACTAAGACAATGCGAGGGATATTGTTTTGAGTGGGAGTTCATCTAGATTTTTAATTATGTTAAATTAAAATTTGAACTCAATTTGTCATAAACTTAGTCTAAACTTTTGCAAATATATGTTGTAGAGATGGCGTCCCCAATCAATTTTAACCAGCTTCCTAGAGAAAGAAAAACTTAAGAGCAACGGTAGCAACTTCACCGACTAGTTCCGTCATGTGAGGATCTTCCTCTCCGGCGGAAATCTGCAATATGTGCTTGATGCACCGCTAGGTGACCCTCCTGCGTAAACTGAAACCGATGAAGTAAAAGCTGTTTACGAGACTCGGAAAATTCGGTACTCTCAAGTTCAGGTGTGCCATCATGTGCGATCCGGAATCCGATCTTCAAAAACGTTTTGAGCACCACGATCCTCATGAGTTGATGAAAGAGCTGAAAGCTATTTTTTAGACTCATGCGGCCGTGGAATGCTATGAAGCATCGAAACATTTCTTCAGCTGTATGATGGAAGAAGGCAACTCCGTTAGTGAGCACATGCTCGCCATGACCGGGCATGCGAAGAAACTCAGTGACTTGTGAATAGTGATTCCTAACAGACTGGGGATTAATCGTGTCCTTCAATCACTGCCACCAAGTTACAAGAACTTTGTGATGAACTACAATATGCGTAACATGAACAAGGAGTTACTCGAACTCTTTGGCATGCTAAAAGCTGCTGAGATTGAGATCAAGAAAGAGCACCAAGTGTTGATGGTCAACAAGAGCACCAGTTTCAAGAAACAAGGGCAAGTCTAAGGGAAAATTCAAGAAGGGTGGCAAGAAAGCTGCCACGCCTCCCGTGAAACCTAAGAACGGCCCTAAGCCCGATGCTCGAGTGCTATTACCGCAAGGAGAAGGGACACCGGAAGCGTAATTGCTCCAAGTATCCGGCTGATCCGAAGAGCGGCCTTGTCAAGAAGAAGAAAGAAGGTATATCTAATATACATGTTATAGATGTTTATCTCACTGGTTCTCGTTCTAGTACCTGGGTATTTGATACTGGTTCGGTTGCTCATATTTGTAACTCGACACAGGAACTAAGGAATAAACGGAGACTAATGAAAGATGAAGTGACGATGCGCGTTGGAAACGGATCCAAGGTCAATGTGATCGCAGTCGGCACACTTCCTCTACATCTACCTTCGGGATTAGTTTTAAGCCTAAATAATTGTTATTATGTACCTGCGTTGAGCATGAACATTATATCCGGATCTTGTTTAATGCAAGACGGTTATTCATTCAAGTCCGAGAATAAAGGTTGTTCTATTTTTATGAATAATATCTTTTATGGTCGAGCACCCGTAAAAGAATGGCTTATTTCTGTTAGATCTCGATAGTAGTGATACACATATACATAACATTGATGCTAAGCGAATTAAATTGAATGATAATTCTACTTATATGTGGCACTGTCGTCTTGGTCATATTGGAGTGAAACGCATGAAGAAACTCCATAAAGATGGATTACTTGAATCACTTGACTTTGAGTCACTTGATAGATGCGAAGCATGTCTAATGGGAAAAATGACTAAGACTCCATTTTCTGGTATGATGGAGCGAGCTACTGACTTATTGGAAATCATACATACCGATGTGTGCGGACCAATGAGCGTAGCATCGCGCGGTGGTTATCGTTATGTTCTAACCTTCACGGATGATCCGAGTAGATATGGGTATATCTATTTCATGAAACATAAATCCGAAACTTTCGAGAAGTTTAAGGAATTCCAAAGTGAAGTAGAAAATCAACGTAACAAGAAGATTAAATTTCTACGATCCGATCGTGGAGGTGAATATCCGAGTTATGAGTTTGGCATGCATTTAAAGAAATGCGGAATACTTTCACAATTGACACCGCTGGGAACACCTCAACGAAACGGTGTGTCCGAACGTCGTAATCGAACTCTCTTAGATATGGTTCGTTCTATGATGTCTCTTATCGATTTGCCGTTATCATTTTGGAGTTATGCATTAGAGACAGCCGCATTCACTTTAAATAGAGCACCATCAAAATCCGTAGAAACGACACCGTATGAATTATGGTTTAATAAGAAACCTAAGTCTGTCGTTCCTTAAAGTTTGGGGTTGCGAAGCCTATGTAAAGAAGTTACAACCGGACAAGCTAGAACCCAAAGCGGAGAAATGCGTCTTCATATGATACCCTAAGGAAACTATAGGGTACACCTTCTATCACAGATCCGAAGGCAAAATCTTTGTTGCTAAGAACGGAACCTTTCTTGAGAAAGAATTTCTCACTAAAGAAGTGATCGGAAGAAAAGTAGAACTCGATGAGATTGATGAATCTATACTCGTTGATCGAGTAGCGCAAGATCGGAAGTTGTACCTGTACCGCCTACACCGGCAACGAGAGGAAGCTAATGATAATGATCATGAAACTTCGAACGAGGAAACCATCGAACCTCGCAGATCGACAAGGGAACGTGCCACTCCTGATTGGTATGATCCTTGTCTAAATGTCATAATTGTGGATAACAATGATGAGGACCCTGCGACGTATGAAGAAGCGGTGATGAGCCCAGATTCCAACAAATGGCAAGAAGCCATGAAATCCGTAATGGGATCCATGTATGATAACAAAGTATGGACTTTGGTAGACTTACCTGATAGCCGAAAGGCTGTCGAGAATAAATGGATCTTCAAGAGAAAAACAGATGCCGATGGTAATATTACCGTCTATAAAGCTCGACTTGTCGCAAAGGGTTTCCGACAAATTCAAGGAGTTGACTACGATGAGACTTTCTCACCCGTAGCGAAGCTATAATCTGTGAGGATTTTGTTAGCAATAGCTGCATTTTTCGATTATGAGATTTGGCAGATGGATGTCAAAACGGCGTTCCTTAATGGAGACATTGAGGAAGAGTTGTATATGGTACAACCCAAAGGTTTTGTCGATCCTAAAAATGCCGACAAAGTATGCAAACTTCAGCGTTCAATCTATGGACTGAAGCAAGCATCAAGAAGTTGGAACCGACGCTTTGATAATGTGATCAAAGACTTCGGGTTTATACAGAGGTCATGGAGAGGCCTGTATTTACAAGAAAGTGAGTGGGAGCTCTGTAGCATTCCTGATACTATATGTAGATGACATATTATTGATCGGGAATGATATAGAACTATTAAGCAGTGTAAAGGGTTATTTGAATAATAGTTTTTCAATGAAAGACCTTGGTGAAGCATCGTATATATTAGGCATCAAGATTTATAGAGATAGATCAAGACGCCTAATAGGGCTATCACAGAGTACATATCTGGACAAGATTCTAAAGAAGTTTAGAATGGACGAAAGTAAGAAAGGGTTCTTACCTATGTTACCAGGCAAGGTCTTGAGTAAGACTCAAGGACCGGCTACGACAGAAGAAAGAGAAAGGATGAGTAATATCCCCTATGCCTCGGCAGTAGGATCTATCATGTATGCCATGCTATGTACTAGACCGGATATAGCACATGTTGTTAGTTTGACTAGCAGATATCAAAGTGATCCAGGAATGGAACACTGGACAGCGGTCAAGAATATCCTGAAGTACTTGAAAAGAACTAAGGATATGTTTCTTTGTTATGGAGGTGACCAAGAGCTCGTTGTAAGTGGTTACACCGATGCAAGTTGGAACACTGATCCTGATGACTCTAAGTCACAGTCTGGGTATGTGTTTATATTGAATGGTGCTGCAGTAAGCTAGGCAAGCTCGAAGCAGTGCACGGTGACGAATTCTTCAACAGAATCAGAGTACATAACGGCTTCAGAGGCTTCATCAGAAGCGGTATGGATGAAGAGGTTCATTGTAGAGATCGGTGTGATTCCTAGTGCATTGGACCCATTAATCATTTACTGTGATAACATGGGTGCCATCGCCAATGCACAAGAGCCAAGGTCACACAAGAGGCTGAAGCATATCAAGCTGTGTTACCACTCGATTCGCGAGTACATCGAAGATGGAGAAGTAAAGATTTGCAAAGTACACACCGATCCGAATGTAGCAGATCCGTTGACTAAAGCTCTCCCTAGGGCAAAGCATGACCAACACCAGAATGCCATGGGTGTTAGGTATATTACAATGTAATCTAGATTATTGACTCTAGTGCAAGTGGGAGACTCGAAGGAGATATGCCCTAGAGGCAATAATAAAGTGGTTATTATTTATATCTTTATGTTTATGATAAATGTTTATATATCATGATATAATTGTATTAACCGAAACATTAGTACATGTGTGATATGTAGACAAACAAAGAGTCCCTAGTATGCCTCTTAAACTAGCTTGTTGATTAATGGATGATTAGTATCATAATCATGAACATTGGATGTTATTAATAACAAGGTTATATCATTATATGAATGATGTAATGGACACACCCAATTAAGCGTAGCATAAGATCTCGTCATTAAGTTATTTGCTATAAGCTTTCGATACATAGTTACCTAGTCCTTATGACCATGAGATCATGTAAATCACTTATACCGGAAAGGTACTTTGATTACACCAAACGCCACTGCGTAAATGGGTGGTTATAAAGGTGGGATTAAGTATCCGGAAAGTATGAGTTGAGGCATATGGATCAACAGTGGGATTTGTCCATCCCGATGACAGATAGATATACTCTGGGCCCTCTCGGTGGAATGTCGTCTAATGTCTTGCAAGCATATGAATGAGTTCATAAGAGACCACATACCACGGTACGTAGTAAAGAGTACTTGTCGGAGACGAGGTTGAACAAGGTATAGAGTGATACCGAAGATCAAACCTCGGACAAGTAAAATATCGTGTGACAAAGGGAATTGGTATTGTATGTGAATGGTTCATTCGATCACTAATGTCATCGTTGAATATGTGGGAGCCATTATGGATCTCCAGATCCCGCTATTGGTTATTGGTCGGAGTAAGTACTCAACCATGTCCGCATAGTTCACGAACCGTAGGGTGACACACTTAAAGTTGGATGTTGAAATGGTAGAACTTGAATATGGAATGGAGTTCGAATATTTGTTCGGAGTCCCGGATGAGATCCCGGACATCACGAGGAGTTCCGGAATGGTCCGGAGAATAAGATTCATATATAGGATGTCATTTTATGTGAATTAAAACTATGCGAAAGGTTCTATGGAAGGTTCTAGAAGGTTCTAGAAAAGTCCCGAAGAAACCACCAAGGAAGGTGGAGTCCCGGTGGGACTCCACCTCCATGGCCGGCCAACCCTAGTGGGGGAGGAGTCCCAAGTGGACTCCCCCTTAGGGGGCCGGCCACCCCCCCATATGGGAGGTGGAACTCCCACCTCTAGTGGGAGTCCTAGCTTGGGTAGGTTTCCCCACCATATGGAAGGTTTTTGGTTCGGATCTTATTCGAAGACTTGGAGACCAACACTTGGGGTTCCACCTATATAATGAGGGGCCAAGGGGAGGGGGCCGGCCACCCAAGAACCACAAGGTGGCCGCACCCCTATAGTGGCCGGCGCCCCCTCTCCCCAAACCCTAGCGGCCTCTCTCCTCCACTAAATCCCGCACGCTTAGCGAAGCTCCGCCGGACTTCTCCACCACCACCGACACCACGCCGTCGTGCTGTCGGATTCAAGAGGAGCTACTACTTCCGCTGCCCGCTGGAACGGGGAGGTGGACGTCGTCTTCATCAACAACCGAACGTGTGACCAAGTACGGAGGTGCTGCCCGTTCGTGGCGCCGGAAGCGATCGTGATCAAGATCTTCTACGCGCTTTTGCAAGCGGCAAGTGAACGTCTACCGTAGCAACAAGAGCCTCCTCTTGTAGGCTTTGGAATCTCTTCAAGGGTGAGACTCGATAAACCCCTCGTTGCTACCGTCTTCTAGATTGCATCTTGGCTTGGATTGCGTGTTCGCGGTAGGAAATTTTTTGTTTTCTATGCAACGTTATCCTACAGTTCTTTCATTCTCTGTCAATTTTGGTATATTGCAAAGCTACTAATTCTTTGGCGTAGCTCCTGAGATGAGACTTTTGTTCTTTAGTTTCTTAATATGTTTGGGAGCACCCAGCTCTGATGCCTCATTTATCTTTCACGTCATCCTATGTTATGGTGGTTAAACCTGTAGCTGATCAGTTTGACAGTCAATGTAAAATGCTACATTGCAGGGGGTGGAGCCAACCTGATGATAGAGCCTAAGTAAAAATAAATAAAGTCTGACTGACGTTTGCCCATGGAAATAGAGGATTAGTTCGTTTCCCTTCAAGAATCAATAGTTGCAATACCTTGAAGAATAATGAAGAAATTATGATGTGTACGGATTAGTGAAAGGTAATTCTCATAATCATAGGCCCTTTTAATTGTTCATCATATTCCTTTGATATATTGTCCATGTTTGTGAGATTATGTTTCCTAAGCAGTTGTATTTACTTCCATGTGCGTTAGCTACAAGTGTTTAGTATTGATGCACCTCTTCCTTTGTTGTCTGTTTTTTCTTAACTGTATCCTACTCATATTCTGGAAATATTTGGAGTAAACTTGGGGACAGAAAATGTTAGTTTATATTTAGGATGGTGCACTTCTCGAAATAAAATCAATATTCTTTACTTAGTGGTTGCATTTCCGACATGTGGTCATGTGGACTCAATAGTGCAGAGTAAGTTTTTAGATGCAGCATTAGAGCCTATTCCATTTACATTGGTTTCTATTTCTAGAGATCTGCATGATGTGGTGTTTCCTTATGATTCTATTTTTCCATTGAAAATTTAGTTCTAATCAGAATTACAATATATCTATTTTAGGATCTAAGAGTCTTTTAATAGAGTACTGATATTTTTTTTTAAAGTGTCTTTTACCCATGAATATTCTCCTTCAAACAAGTGAAAGTGCCAATGATCTGCGTTTTAGCAGTTCATTCTTTTATACATATCATTACACATAGTTTTTCCAGATGGGCTCTTCCACTTGCCACTTGATATCAGAGTTTAAAGTGGAAAGCCCTTTTTACCGCTATGTTGGATCTCAAGTAATACTAAGATACAATAGACATGTTGTAGTTATGACCATCTACCTTTCATAAAATACATCTGCCCCTTTTTTAATGGTAGATTTCTTTTGCTTACAAATGGAAATACTGCTTAGGTCATCCTATTGACCCCCAACATTTTCTTTGCTCTACATAGTTTGGTTTCTTCTCAAATTTATTTTGTACGGTCACATTGTTCAGTCAAGGAATAACTCGAGCAACATGTACATGTTCAGGCAATGGAACCTGTGATGGCTTGCTGAGAGCAGGAGAAAAGCATTTATAGAGCCCCTACGCGGCCAAGCCCGAGCAACCGCTGCACATCGCCAGTTGTGCTGCTGGTGCCGCGGCGGCCGGACGAGGTGCGGCGCCTCGTCAGGCTCACATTCGTGCGCCCGCAACTCATCATGCCGTCCTGCTTCCTCTGGGACTACATTAAGGTCAGCTGCCGTTTCAGATTGAATTTTTTTCTTTGTTACTAGCAAATTCTTGTTGGAATTGATTCTGCCCTTTGAACTGCGAGACCATAGGACGTCAGATGTGATTATAAAATCGTAGGAGGGGGGATATTGAGGCGCCTCTAGACAGGACAATTATATTTTTTATGTGATATATGGAGCAGCAGTCGAGTCAAATTTCGTCTCACTTTTTCATATAGAAAACTGTCCTCTACACGTGCTGGTGTTGGGGCTGGGAACCGAGTTGGCCATTCAAATGCTTGAAATTGAAACGTTTGGTTCATCTTAATCGCTTGAATCATGTGCCAAATTGGTCTACAATAAAGCAGAGGATTTTAATTGACTGATTTCTCACTGACTGTACATCCATGATCCATCTTCATCCCCTGGTCGATTTTATTTGCAAAACAAACACTACAACAGATTGAATTATCAGGGCCTAGGTTCAGTGATAACATTTATGTAGTTGGCTGGCATCCAGATTTTGCACACAGTTTTTCAGGATGCTTCGAGGGAAAGGTATGCTAAGGCGGAGTGGGGGATATTTTCTTTGCACTGTTGTCTGTTTGTTGTGGTTGAAAACATCACCGAATATCTTATTAACGTCAGTGGACACCAACTAACTGAAACCATTATGTGTGGCTGTTGTAATGCGTGAGTAGATATGATGTAGCCGAAAAAGCCTCAAAATATTGATACGCGTCAATAAGTTAGGAGCATATCATCAGTCTTGTTTTGTTCATGTGAATATGTTTGCATGTGATTTCTACCTGTGGAGGCAGCGGCAGCCGCACAGACACTTGCAAGTGGAGGGTCCAGAGTAAGCGAGTGACAACATGCTTGATTTAATACATAGTAGGTCCACCATTTGTTTGCTAACTTATGTTCTCCTCTGCTAAAGTTCACATTTCTGGTGTAAAGTTAGCACAATAATTACTTACCTCCTAGAAATAAATTGACGTTCAGCACGTAAATACAATTGATTATGGACTTCTCTGCTTGAAATTTCTCGGAGCTGTAGTTCAGTTAACTATGCGATCAAGTTGATTCCAGTGAATGTTTGATGTTCTCCTTTGAAAGAAGAACATAACAGAAAAGAACCCAATTTGGTTTTTTCGAAAGTAAAGTGTTAAGTCGACAACTGACAACATTAAGATAATAATATACCCTTTTCCTTGAGTTTCATTTACTTGGTTTATTGGTGGAACTCATTTGCTAATAGAAAGCTTGAAATAGTTTCCCCGCAGAAAAAAGTTTGAAAAGAACAATGATAAAGATTATCTTTCGATGGTGATGGGGAGTAAATACCAGATTTTGGTTATGTTGTTTTTTCACAGGAAACTGTAGGAGAGTTCTTGAATACATTGCTTCAGTAACAATTTTTTTTTTTCGAGAATTACGGGGGGGGATTTTTCCCCACCGCTTGTTATATTACTCGACACGGCTGGCAGCCTGCACTGATTGTACATGGTGAATAAAGGGGTACAGGGGGAGGGGGAGACATATACAGGTTACATAGCAGAGGACAAGAGGAAGCTACGAAGAGCGTCGAGCCTCCCGCGATCGATGATGCTATATCGCCATCTCCAAAGAGTGAGGTCATCAGCGGCCCGACGAAGAACCACACTCGCAGTAGAGGACTTGGCGTTGAAGACGAGGTCGTTTCGCGCCTTCCAAAGCGACCACAGGATCGTCGCAAGCCCGGAGTGCCAGATATGAGTCATCGCCCCGGCGGGAGGCTGCAACTCCCAGAGGGAGAAAGACCTCTCGGGTATGGAAGTACCCAACCGGTCCCAAACCTCCCCAGCCAAGGCGCAGTCGAAGAAGAGGTGTCTCCCGGTCTCCGGGAGATGGCATGCGGCGCAGATGGCGGATGGCGCGCAGTTCTTGGCGAAGAGGTTGGCCCGCGTGCTGAGCCTGTCGATGTCGGCGAGGTAGGAGAAGATCCGAACCTTCAAGGGCAGCCGGAGCCCCCAAGAAATGCAAGCCGAGGCGTCTCGGGGCTGGGAGGGGGACAACAGACGGTACGCCTCCCGAGTGCTGAAGAGAGGAGCGGCCGGACTGTCGATGCGGCGCAGGTCCTGACCGTCGGAGAGGGCGGTGGCGCGCACAATGCCCTGAACCTCAACCAAGTCTCGCTCAGCAGCAGTGGTGAGGCGGGGCTGCAGGGAGAACCCGGCAGAGATGACCTGCTCGACCGAGGCGTGAGGCCGAGTAACATGAGAGAAGATGGCGGGGAACCGCTCAGCAAGTGGCTTCCCCGGAAGCCACTTATCGAGCCAGAAGGCAGTGGAGGTGCCACTCACCACCGTAGCGCGGGTGACAGCACGGTAGAGCGGCAGGCACTCTGCCACGATCCTGTCGAGGAAGGAGGGTGAAGCAGTGGTATCGCCGAGGTCTCGTCCTGAATGCATCCAGTACCAATCTTTCCAGGGCAGGGAGTCAGTATGGTGTAATTTATGGACAAAGTTTAAGAGAAGACACATGTTCTGCCGGTGGAGGTTCTTAACGCCGAAACCTCCCTCTTGCTTAGACAACATCACCTTGTCCCATGCAATAAGGCAGCGAGCACCCGAACACGAGTCTTTACCTGTCCAAAAGAAAGCGCGGCGTCTCTTGTCTATACTCTCCAGCACACCCTGTGGAAGCAAATACGAGCACATATAGTATGAAGCAAGGTTATTAAGCACAGCATTACATAACACCAGGCGACCTCCAGAAGAGAGGAGGAGGGCTTGCCATCCAGAGAGACGGCGGTCGAAGGACATGATGAGGGGGGCGTAGGCAGAAATAGGGAGCTTGGTGGGTGACAGGGGGAGCCCTAAGTAAGGCTGGGGGAAGGAGGAGATGGAGCATCCGAGAGCCTCCGCCATGAGGCGCTCATCGGAAGGATCGACAAACATGGGAATGAGGCAGGATTTATGGTAGTTTATGGCAAACCCGGTGGCGTCAGCAAAGTTATCGAGGATAGTCCTGAGGCGAGAGGCCGCAGAGGCCTCCGCCTTGCAAATAATGAGAGTGTCATCGGCGTATTGGAGCACAGGACAGGGAACCGAGGCGGAGAGAGGGTGACAGAGCTCACCAGCGGAGCAGGCGGTACGAATGAGACGTTGGAGGACGTCTGCAACGATGATGAAAAGGTAGGGGGAGAGGGGGTCTCCTTGCCGAAGCCCGTTGCGACATCGAATCCAGTCGCCCGGCACCCCGTTGAGGAGCACCGCAGTGTGCCCAGTGGTGAGGATACGGTCCATCCACTCGCACCACCGATCATCGAAGCCACGGGCTCTCAAAATAGAAATAAGGCTGCCCCAATTGACGGAGTCAAAGGCTTTGCGAAAGTCGATTTTGAACACAAGCGTGGGAGCTTTCCTGTTGTGACAACACCGGAGGATGTCCGCGGCATACACAATGTTCTCAGAGATTCTGCGACCAGAAAGGAAGCCCGTTTGGTCAGCAACCACGAGAGCGTGGATGGCGGCCTGGAGTCTAGTGGTGAGGACTTTGGTAATGGCTTTCATAATGCAGTTCTGGAGGGAGATGGGCCTAAAGAGAGAGGGGTTGTTCGCCGCTTCCGTTTTCGGAAGGAGGACTAGAAAGGCACGGTTAATACGAGTGAGGTCGATGGAACCATCGAAGAAAGACTGGAACACCGCATAGACATCGGGGGAAACAGTGTCCCAGAAAGAGTGGAAGAAGGAGGGGCCAAACCCATCCGGCCCCGGGCTCGAGGTCTTGTTCATGCCACTGAAGGCCTAACGGATCTCAGCGAGCGAAAACGGAGTGGAGAGGTTTGGAGGGAGACAGGGGTTGTGAGGGTAAAGAGACTGGAGGTTGAAGCGCCAAGTTGTAGGAACAACCTTACCAAGCAGGTCGGTGTAGTACGTCTTCAGGATTGACGCCTTCTCAGCGTGCGAGGTGGCAGAGATCCCGTCCCAACAGAGGGCAGAGATGGAATTGCGGCGCAACCGACAGGTAGCCGAGGCGTGGAAGAACTTAGTATTCTCGTCCCCCTCAAGCGCAAACTTAACTTTGGCGCGGAGCCGCCAGTAAAGAGCCTTTTCTTTAACAGCGAGGTGCAAGGAATCCATGGTAAGGGTACGTAGGCTGAGCTCAGGGCCGGAAAGGGGGCGAAATTCCTCCAGGAGATCTAGGAGGGTAATGAGGATGCGACAGTCATTTTCGCGCAACAGCGTGGGGGAGGAGCGCTTGGCCCAGGCTTTACAACGGAACCGACACTGGCGGAGACGCGCAACAATCTGCGAGGTGGGATCATGCCGCGAGGTCCCAGCCCAAGAGGAGCGAACAAGGTTTTTAAACCCCTCATTAAGGGTCCAGGCCGCGTCAAACCGAAAAATGCTGCGCTTCGGGATGAGGGTGGAGATTGTGGCGATGAGCGGGACGTGGTCAGAGGTGTCGCGGGAGAGCGAAGAGAGGGTAGAGGTGGGGAACATCGAGTTCCAGGCATGGTTAATAAGGACATGATCCAGCCGAACGAGAGTAGGGACCGCCCTCCGGTTGGACCAGGTATAGCTACGATCCGTCAGAGGGAGCTCAATCAGGGTAGAGGGCATTGATGGTGTCGTTAAAGAGAGTTGCTTCGTGATACGTCTCCGACGTATCGATAATTTCTTATGTTCTATGCCATATTATTGATGATACCTACATGTTTTATGCACACTTTATGTCATATTAGTGCATTTTCTGGAACTAACCTATTAACAAGATGCCGAAGTGCCGGTCCTCGTTTTTCGCTGTTTTTGGTTTCAGAAATCCTAGTAACGAAATATTCTCGGAATTGGACGAAACGAAGACCCAGGGCCCTATTTTTCCACGGAGCTTCCGGAAGACCGAAGAACACACGAAGTGGGGCCACGAGGTGGCCAAGCTATAGGGCGGCGCGGCCCAAGCCCCGGCCGCGCCGACCTATAGCGTGGGCCCCTCGTGACGCCCCTTGACCTGCCCTTCCGCCTACTTAAAGCCTCCGTCGCGAAACCCCTGATGCGAAAAACCACGATACGGAAAACCTTACCGAGACGCCGTCGCCGCCGATCCCATCTCGGGGGATTCTGGAGATCTCCTCCGGCACCCTGCCGGAGAGGGGATTCATCTCCCGGAGGACTCTACACCGCCATGGTCGCCTCCGGAGTGATGAGTGAGTAGTTCACCCCTGGACTATGGGTCCATAGCAGTAGCTAGATGGTTGTCTTCTCCTCATTGTGCTTCATTGTTGGATCTTGTGAGCTGCCTAACATGATCAAGATCATCTATCCGTAATTCTATATGTTGTGTTTGTCGGGATCCGATGGATAGAGAATACCATGTCATGTTAATTATCAAGTTATTATACATGTGTTGTTTATGATCTTGCATGCTCTCCGTTTCTAGTAGAGGCTCTGGCCAAGTTTTTACTTTTAACTCCAAGAGGGAGTACTTATGCTCGATAGTGGGTTCATGCCCGCATTGACACTCGGGGGAGTGACGAAACCCCTAAGGTTGTGTTGTGCTGTTGCCACTAGGGATAAAACATTGGCGCTATGTCCGAGGATGTAGTTGTTGATTACATTACGCACCATACTTAATGCAATTGTCTGTTGTTTGCAACTTAATACTGGAGGGGGTTCGGATGATAACCTGAAGGTGGACTTTTTAGGCATAGATGTAGTTGGATGGCGGTCTATGTACTTTGTCGTAATGCCCAATTAAATCTCACTATACTTATCATGTCATGTATGTGCATTGTTATGCCCTCTCTATTTGTCAATTGCCCGACCGTAATTTGTTCACCCAACATGCTTTTATCTTATGGGAGAGACACCTCTAGTGAACTGTGGACCCCGGTCCATTCTTTAATACTCGAAATACAAATCTGCTTCAATACTTGTTTTTACTATTTTCTCTGCAAACAATCATCTTCCACACAATACGGTTAATCCTTTGTTACAGCAAGCCGGTGAGATTGACAACCTCACTGTTTCGTTGGGGCAAAGTACTTTGGTTGTGTTGTGCAGGTTCCACGTTGGCGCCGGAATCTCCGGTGTTGCGCCGCACTACATCCCGCCGCCATCAACCTTCAACGTGCTTCTTGGCTCCTCCTGGTTCGATAAACCTTGGTTTCTTTCCGAGGGAAAACTTGCTGCTGTGCGCATCATACCTTCCTCTTGGGGTTGCCCAACGAACGTGTGAAATACACGCCATCAAGCTCTTTTTCGGGCGCCGTTGCCGGGGAGATCAAGACACGCTGCAAGGGGAGTCTCCACTTCTCAATCTCTTTACTTTGTTTTTGTCTTGCTTTATTTTATTTACTACTTTGTTTGCTGCACTTATATCAAAACACAAAAAAATTAGTTGCTAGTTTTACTTTATTTACTATCTTGTTTGCTATATCAAAAACACAAAAAAAATTAGTTTACTTGCATTTACTTTATCTAGTTTGCTTTATTTACTATTGCTAAAATGGCTACCCCTGAAAATACTAAGTTGTGTGACTTCACTAGCACAAATAATAATGATTTCTTATGCACACCTATTGCTCCACCTGCTACTACAGCAGAATTCTTTGAAATTAAACCTGCTTTACTTAATCTTGTTATGCGAGAGCAATTTTCTGGTGTTAGTTCTGATGATGCTGCTGCCCATCTCAATAATTTTGTTGAATTATGTGAAATGCAAAAGTATAAAGATATAGATGGTGACATTATAAAATTAAAATTGTTCCCTTTCTCATTAAGAGGAAGAGCTAAAGATTGGTTGCTATCTCTGCCTAAGAATAGTATTGATTCCTGGACTAAATGCAAGGATGCTTTTATTGGTAGATATTATCCCCCTGCTAAAATTATATCTTTGAGGAGTAGCATAATGAATTTTAAACAATTGGATAATGAACATGTTGCTCAAGCTTGGGAAAGAATGAAATCTCTCGGTTAAAAATTGCCCAATCCATGGATCGACTACTTGGATGATCATCCAAACCTTCTATGCAGGACTAAATTTTTCTTCGCGGAATTTATTGGATTCAGCTGCTGGAGGTACCTTTATGTCCATCACTCTTGGTGAAGCAACAAAGCTCCTTGATAATATGATGGTTAATTACTCTGAATGGCACACGGAAAGAGCTCCACAAGGTAAGAAGGTAAATTCTGTTGAAGAATCCTCTTCCTTGAATGATAAGGTTGATGCTATTATGTCTATGCTTGCGAATGGTAGGCCTAATGTTAATTATAATAATGTTTCGTTAGCGTCACTGGTTGCTCAAAAAGAATATGTTGATGTGAATTTCATTAAAAATAACAATTATAATGATTCTAGGCCATATCCTGCTAATGGTAATTCTCATGGTAGATATGTTTCACCTAATGAAGAGAAGATGTTGGAAATTGAAAGATCCACTAAGAGCTTCATGCAATCACAATATGAGCAAAATAAATTGTTTACTAAAACAATGAATGAGCAATCTACCTTGTTGAAGAATATAGGGAATAAACTTGAAAATCTGAATAGGGAGATCTCGGGGTTGCAAACTAAACTTGCTGATGCTGAAAACCGAATCTCATACATGTCTGCATCACAATCTTCTTTAATTAATAAAATGGCTGCTAAACCTGAGGATTTAGATGATAAAATTACTACTACAGCAAATGCCATCCAAGTTAGAATTAATGAGAATATAAGATTAATGGCTGAATTGCGAGCTAGGTGGGATAGAGAAGAAAATGAAAAACTAGCTAAGAAGGAAAATGTAGCTAAAGTTTGGACTATTACCACCACTAGCAATGTTAATGATTCACATGTTGCTGCACCTCCTACTATCCATGATAAAATAATTGGTGTTGGCAATGCTTCTACTCCTAGTGCAAAGCGCGCAAAATTACTCGAAACTGCTAAAACTGCTTGAAACTGCTTGTGATAAAACTGCTGAAATTTTTTCCAACCTTGGGGATGATAATCCCATTGCTTTAGATTGTAATGATTTAGATTTTGATGATTGCCACATCTCTGAAGTTATAAAGTTCTTGCAAAAACTTGAAGTCCCAATGCTAGCGCTATAAATTTGGCTTTCACAAAACATATTACAAATGCTCTCATAAAAGCTAGAGAAGAGAAACTAAAACTTGAAACTTCTATTCCTAGAAAGCTAGAGGATGGTTGGGAGCCCATCATTAAAATGAGAGTCAAAGACTTTGATTGTAATGCCTTATGTGATCTTGGTGCAAGTATTTCTGTTATGCCTAAAAAGTCTATGATATGCTTGACTTGCCACCATTGAAGAATTGTTATTTGGATGTTAATCTCGCTGATAATGCTAAAAAGAAACCTTTGGGGAAAGTTGATAATGTTCATATTATGGTTAACAATAACCTTGTCCCCGTTGATTTTGTTGTCTTGGATATTGAATGCAATGCATCTTGCCCCATTATATTGGGAAGACCTTTTCTTCGAACCGTTGGTGCCACTATTGATATGAAGGAAGGTAATATTAAATATCAATTTCCTCTCAAGAAAGGTATGGAACACTTCCCTAGAAAGAGAATGAAGTTACCTTATGATTCTATTATTAGAACAAATTATTATGTTGATGCTTCGTCTCTTGATATTACTTGAGTTACACTTTCTGCGCCTAGCTGAAAGGCGTTAAAGAAAAGCGCTTATGGGAGACAACCCATGTTTTTACTACAGTACTTTGTTTTATATTTGTGTCTTGGAAGTTGTTTACTACTGTAGCAACCTCTCCTTATCTTAGTTTTATGTTTTGTTGTGCCAAGTAAAGTCTTTGATAGAAAAGTAAGTACTAGATTTGGATTACTGCGCAGTTCCAGATTTCTTTGCTGTCACGAATCTGGGTCTATCTCCCTGTAGGTAGCTCAGAAAATTACGCCAATTTACGAGCATGATCCTCAGATATGTACGCAACTTTCATTCAATTTGAGCATTTTCGTTTGAGCAAGTCTGGTAGCCTAATAAAATCCATCTTTACGGATCTGTTCTGTTTTGACAGATTCTGTCTTTTATTTCGCATTGCCTCTTTTGCTATGTTGGATGAATTTCTTTGATCCACTAATGTCCAGTAGCTTTATGCAATGTCCAGAAGTGTTAAGAATGATTGTGTCACCTCTGAACATGTGAATTTTTATTATGCACTAACCCTCTAATGAGTTGTTTCGAGTTTGGTGTGGAGGAAGTTTTCAAGGATCAAGAGAGGAGTATGATGCAATATGATTAAGGAGAGTGAAAGCTCTAAGCTTGGGGATGCCCCGGTGGTTCACCCCTGCATATATTAAGAAGACTCAAGCGTCTAAGCTTGGGGATGCCCAAGGCATCCCCTTCTTCATCGACAACATTATCGGGTTCCTCCCCTGAAACTATATTTTTATTCGGCCACATCTTATGTACTTTGCTTGGAGCGTCGGTTTGTTTTTGTTTTTTGTTTTGTTTGAATAAAATGGATCCTAGCATTCACTTTATGGGAGAGAGACACGCTCCGCTGTTGCATATCGACAAATATGTCCTTAGGCTCTACTCATAGTATTCATGGCAAAGTTCTTCTTCGTTAAATTGTTATATGGTTGGAATTGGAAAATGATACATGTAGTAACTCTAAAATGTCTTGGATAATTTGATACTTGGCAATTGTTGTGCTCATGTTTAAGCTCTTGCATCATATACTTTGCACCCATTAATGAAGAAATACTTAGAGCTTGCTAATTTGGTTTGCATATTTGGTTTCTCTAGAGTCTAGATAACATCTAGTATTGAGTTTTGAACAACAAGGAAGACGGTATGGAGTCTTATAATGTTTACCATATGTCTTTTATGTGAGTTTTGCTGTACCGTTCATCCTTGTGTTTGTTTCAAATAACCTTGCTAGCCTAAACCTTGTATCGAGAGGGAATACTTCTCATGCATCCAAAATACTTGAGCCAACCACTATGCCATTTGTGTCCACCATACCTACCTACTACATGGTATTTACCCGCCATTCCAAAGTAAATTGCTTGAGTGCTACCTTTAAAATTCCATCATTCACCTTTGCAATATATAGCTCATGGGACAAATAGCTTAAAAACTATTGTAGTATTGAATATGTACTTATGCACTTTATCTCTTATTAAGTTGCTTGTTGAGCGATAACCATGTTTCGGGGACGCCATCAACTATTCTTTGTTGGATATCATGTGAGTTGCTATGCATGTCCGTCTTGTCCGAAGCAAGAGAGATCTACCACCTTCATGGTTGGAGCATGCATGTTGTTAGAGAAGAACTTTGGGCCGCTAACTAAAGCCATGATTCATGGTGGAAGTTTCAGTTTGGACATATATCCTCAATCTCATATGAGAATAATAATTGTTGCCACATGCTTATGCATTAAAGAGGAGTCCATTATCTGTTGTCCATGTTGTCCCGGTATGGATGTCTAAGTTGAGAATAATCAAAAGCGAGAAATCCAAAATGCGAGCTTTCTCCTTAGACCTTTGTACAGGCGGCATGGAGGTACCCCATTGTGACACTTGGTCAAAACATGTGCATTGCAAAGATCCGGTAGTCCAAGTTAATTAGGACAAGGTGCGGGCACTATTAGTATACTATGCATGAGACTTGCAACTTGTAAGATATAATGTACATAACTCATATGCTTTATTACTACCGTTGACAAAATTGTTTCATGTTTTCAAAATAAAAGCTCTAGCACAAATATAGCAATCGATGCTTTCCTCTTTGAAGGACCATTGTCTTTACTTTTATGTTGAGTCAGTTCACCTATTTCTCTCCACCTCAAGAAGCAAACACTTGTGTGAACTGTGCATTGATTCCTACATATTTGCATATTGTACTTGTTATATTACTCTATGTTGACTATTATCCATGAGATATACATGTTACAAGTTGAAAGCAACCGCTGAAACTTAATCTTCCTTTGTGTTGCTTCAATACCTTTACTTTGATTTATTGCTTTATGAGTTAACTCTTATGCAAGACTTATTAATACTTGTCTTGAAGTACTATTCATGAAAAGTCTTTGCTATATGATTCACTTGTTTACTCATGTCATCACCATTGTTATGATCGCTGCATCCACTACATATGTTTACAAATAGTATGATCAAGGTTATGATGGCATATCACTTCAGAAATTATCTTTGTTATCGTTTTACCCGCTCGGGACGAGCAGAACTAAGCTTGGGGATGCTTGATACGTCTCCGACGTATCGATAATTTCTTATGTTCTATGCCATATTATTGATGATACCTACATGTTTTATGCACACTTTATGTCATATTAGTGCATTTTCCGGAACTAACCTATTAACAAGATGCCGAAGTGCCGGTTCTCGTTTTCTGCTGTTTTTGGTTTCGAAATCCTAGTAACGAAATATTCTCGGAATTGGACGAAACGAAGACCCGGGGCCCTATTTTTCCACGGAGCTTCCGGAAGACCGAAGAACACACGAAGTGGGGCCACGAGGTGGCCAAGCTATAGGGCGGCGCGGCCCAAGCCCCGGCCGCGCCGACCTATAGCGTGGGCCCCTCGTGACGCCCCTTGACCTGCCCTTCCGCCTACTTAAAGCCTCCGTCGCGAAACCCCCGATGCGAAAAACCACGATACGGAAAACCTTACCGAGACGCCGTCGCCGCCGATCCCATCTCGGGGGATTCCGGAGATCTCCTCCGGCACCCTGCCGGAGAGGGGATTCATCTCCCGGAGGACTCTACACCGCCATGGTCGCCTCCGGAGTGATGAGTGAGTAGTTCACCCCTGGACTATGGGTCCATAGCAGTAGCTAGATGGTTGTCTTCTCCTCATTGTGCTTCATTGTTGGATCTTGTGAGCTGCCTAACATGATCAAGATCATCTATCCGTAATTCTATATGTTGTGTTTGTCGGGATCCGATGGATAGAGAATACCATGTCATGTTAATTATCAAGTTATTATACATGTGTTGTTTATGATCTTGCATGCTCTCCGTTTCTAGTAGAGGCTCTGGCCAAGTTTTTACTTTTAACTCCAAGAGGGAGTACTTATGCTCGATAGTGGGTTCATGCCTGCATTGACACCCGGGGAGTGACGAAACCCCTAAGGTTGTGTTGTGCTCGTTGCCACTAGGGATAAAACATTGGCGCTATGTCCGAGGATGTAGTTGTTGATTACATTACGCACCATACTTAATGCAATTGTCTGTTGTTTGCAACTTAATACTGGAGGGGGTTCGGATGATAACCTGAAGGTAGACTTTTTAGGCATAGATGCAGTTGGATGGCGGTCTATGTACTTTCTCGTAATGCCCAATTAAATCTCACTATACTTATCATGTCATGTATGTGCATTGTTATGCCCTCTCTATTTGTCAATTGCCCGACTGTAATTTGTTCACCCAACATGCTTTTATCTTATGGGAGAGACACCTCTAGTGAACTGTGGACCCCGGTCCATTCTTTAATACTGAAATACAAATCTGCTTGCAATACTTGTTTTTACTATTTTCTCCGCAAACAATCATCTTCCACACAATACGGTTAATCCTTTGTTACAGCAAGCCGGTGAGATTGACAACCTCATCTGTTTCGTTGGGGCAAAGTACTTTGGTTGTGTTGTGCAGGTTCCACGTTGGCGCCGGAATCTCCGGTGTTGCGCCGCACTACATCCCGCCGCCATCAACCTTCAACGTGCTTCTTGGCTCCTCCTGGTTCGATAAACCTTGGTTTCTTTCTGAGGGAAAACTTGCTGCTGTGCGCATCATACCTTCCTCTTGGGGTTGCCCAACGAACGTGTGAAATACACGCCATCACTTCGTCGAGGGAGAAGTTGTCGTTGTTACGGTCTGCAGGGTCACGAGTGAGATTGAAGTCCCCGACAATGATCCAGGGAATGTCATTGTCGGGCTCGTGGGTGGCAAGCGTTTCCAAAAACGAGATTTTCGCGCTCCTCTCACATGGGGCATACACATTCGTGAAACGGAGGACCGACGCGTCATCATTCATAGTGAGATCCAGCGAGAGGATGTGGCGGGAGGAGAGCTCGTTAGAGAGGGAAAAGAGGTTATGGTCCCAGGCCGAGAGAATGCCACCGGAAGAACCGACAGCATCTACCGAGCGGTGAGAACGAATACGGGGAGGGAGAAAGGTTGCAGCTTTAGAGGGAGACAGGGAGGACAATTTTGTTTCTTGGATGGCAAGCAGGTTAGGTTTAGCCGCAACCAAGTCAGCGTAAACGCTGATGCATTTGTCATCGTCGCCTAGACCTCGAACGTTCCACGTTTCGGAGACAAAGTTAACGTTAGCAGTCATAGAGACACGCGCTGGCACCAAAACGAGACAAAAAACTGCTGCATTCCACATTAGAGGCGGTTACATGGACTGAGTCCAGGGAAAACAAATAAACGAAAAAAAGGGACGTGGCTCTCACGGAGCAGGAATAGCAGCAAAGACTAAGGGGTCTTGCAAGGCAAGACAGGGGCGGCGAGCAAGGGGCACCCATGCCCTCCACACGGGGAGGACGCCAAGCAGGGTACAGCCCGCGACGGGTCTGGAGCATCATGGGAGACCAGAGGGCACCAAGCCGTCCGCCTCGACAGCGTCCGGGTCGACGCCGCAAGCAGCAGCAAGCGCCCGGAGATGCGGCAGTGGGATCGGCCCGGGCACATCATCGGCGGCGAACCCCGCGGCTGTTGCCGCAGCACGTAGGCGAGGGGAGCCGCCCGAGAAATCAAAGCGCGAGGCCTTGACCAGTTTGGCCTTGGTCAGCATGTTGACGAAGTTGTCGGGCTCCTTCGCAGCCAACCTGGAGCTACGCCGAGCTTTGAAGGCGGAGTCCACCGCCCGCTTGCGGCGAACACGCTGCTTGCGGGCAGCATCCTCGTGAACATCTGCGGCAGAGTCGATGGCGGAAAAAGGAAGCGCGGGTGGTGGCTCGACATGGTCACCGTCGAGGCCGGCGTCAGCTCCCGAGCCACCGGTCATGTCCTCGGGGACAAGAGGTGTGGCAGGGACGGCAAGGGTCTCGTACCACTTGAGAAGAAGGACAGGGGGTTTAGAAGGACGATCAAGGTTAAGACGCAAGGAGGAAGACAGCAGAGGGGCAGACGTCACCTGTTCGGCGTCGAGGCCCGACTCTGGGAGCTGCTCAGCGAGGCGACGCGAGAGGACCCTGTCCCAAAGCTCGGTGGGCGTCACTTGCTGGGAGAGGGAGGGACTGTGCGAGCCAAGGGCCGGCGGCACCCCGTCAATGTCGTCGAGAGCGGCAGCGCGAGCCATGCCGGCCTGCCGCCGCGCAACAATCCGCTGCCAGAGCTCAACCACGGGGTTGGGCCTGCCGCGGCCATCGAGGTGAGGTGGCGGAGGCGGAGGAGCGCCCATCACGGAGTCGACGTCGATGTTGTCCATGCGGGACGCCCGGTGAGCGGTGCCCCCCGTCGGAGGAGAGGCATGGTCACCGCCGGGGTTGTCGAAGTGGGCAAACGGCATGGAGGCGAGGGCTTCATCGTAGGGCCAGCACTGCACCGAGCGGAGGAGCACCTCCGCGGAGCTCCCGCCATGGCACTCCCGCACAAGCAGGGTGTGCGGCACCTCCCCGCCTTCGGCAAGCTTGAGGACGAGGCGGACCGCAGAAAAATCGATCTCGTCGAGACACAGGGGGTCGATGCAGCAGACGTCCCCGATCGGCCGGAAGGCAGCACGTATGCCGGCCTCGTCCCAGTGCTCCAGGGGGAAGCCTGTGGCCGACACTTGCACAAGACGCGTGAAGCTCCACACGAACCTGTTGCACCCCTCCTCTGGGCGCTCCAACCTAATGGCGTGGCCGTCAAAGGAGAGGGGAAACAGGGCCATGGTCGCCTCACGGGCCTCCGGCGTCGCGAAGACGGCGAGGAGCGCACCGTAGTCGCTTGCCGCAAGGGCGACGCACGGGTTGCCCCCGCGTTCCTCCAAGGCGCGACGGAGCACGAAGCCAGGGGAGGCCGCTGGAGGCTCAATCAAGGCGTACGCGAACCGGCGGCTGGCTGCAGCGAGGGATGGAGGCGGCATGAACACCTCGGCGACGCCAGCGCCAATTCCGCGGAAAGGGATGGGCGACACCCCTCCTGAGCCCATCTGAGCATGCGGAGCAGCCAGACTGAGCGCGGAGGCAGCACGCCCGGTAGCTTCCGTGGACGGCGTGACAGCAGGGAGCGCGCCGCGCGGGTACGGGGTGGGTGGGCGCGGAGGGAGCCGCGGCACCTTGTCCATGTCGCGGAAGAACGGCGCCATCCAGTGCTCCGCCGGGGCCGCAGCCGTGCGCGGAGTCGAGCGCGGGGACGGAGGCGAGGAGGACCGTGAACGAGAAAGACGAAGCCTGGGAGCAGGAGCGCAAGGGCTGTCAGAGGAGGAGAGAAGGGATGGGGCGGAGCATGAGAAAGTAAGGGGAGGGAGCTCACATGGTCGCCGGTGGCCGACGCGGCCGCACGCTCCGCAGCGGACGGGATCTCGGCACTCGCGCACGGGATGCTCCGGCGAGAGGCACCGGAAGCAGAGCGGACGCCCGCGGACAGGGGTGAATACGAGACGGGCCGGTGGTGAAGCTCGGTGAGGAGGAGGAGTGGAGAGCAGGGCGTCCTTATAGGAGAGGCCAGGGGAGCGTCCGCCGCAGGCAGACCGGTCCGTAGAAGGCCCGCATGCGGGATCTCGGAGGAAAGGCTCCTGCGCGACCTCCACTTCCCCGCCGGCATGGAGGCGAGCGGGATTCGTGGGCACGGGCGCGGTGCAGTCGAGGCGCGGGGAAAAAGAGACGGCGCGGCAGGAGGTAGGGGAGGGCTCAGCCGGCGGACCGCAGGGGAAAAGGGTGCGCACGAGGGAGCTGCGGGGCGAGTCAGCCGAGGAAGCAGCGGGATTTGCGGCGGAGGTGGGCGTAGGGGTGGGGGAGGGGATAAGGAAGGAGACGGGAGCGGCAGGAGGAGATGGGGAAGATAGCAGAGACCGAGGAAAAGCCGGGTCAGCGCACGCGAGGGCTGGGGCACGGTCAAACGTGGGCTCTACGGGGCCCGCCAAGTTGGCAACGTCCGTCTCCTGCATGGGGAGGGAAGGGGGACCCACCTGCATGGCCATGCGAGCACGCGTGTTCGCCCGAAACGGATCAACGGCGACGGAGCGCGGGAGAAGACCACCATGGCCCGGCACGGCGGCCACGCCGGCGACTTGGCAACCGCCGCCGCCGCGTCCTCCGCGGGCGGTGCAAGTAGTAGGTCGACGCCCCCGGCCTGACGCAGCGTTGGGCCGAGGATGAAGGAAAGAATGGCGCGAGACGCTGCCGGGAGGAGTACACGAAGCTCCCATGGCGAACGACGGCGAACCGATCGGGGTAAGAGGTGAGGTTGAAATTTAGGGCATTGCCGACAGAGAAGGAGTTGGTGCGGGGAGAGAGGTCGCCAGGTGTTATCCAAAACGTGCAAAAACCAGCCTCACCACCAATGGCCGAAGCAACCATGGAGTGGAACATGGAGAGCATGGAGTCGAGAAAGGCCGCACCTGGGGTCCGGTAGGCCACGCCGATCTTCTTGGATAGGGTCGGAACCTCGTTGCTTGCGCGCTCACCTGCCGAGTTGCCGAGGGAGGACGGATCGTTGTGGTCAGCTTGAGGGGCGGCGTCGGCGTCAGATCCCCCGGTCGCCATGGCCACGGCCGTCGAGAGGACGACGGCGGCGTCCGGCGACCAAGCCGACAGAAGCAGGGGCAGCTCGAGGGGGCGTGGGAGTAGGAGGAGGCTGGAGGGTAAGGATCCTAGGCTAATCGGCGGCGATGGGGCGTCCGGCGATGGAGCGCCCGGAGGCGACGCGGAGTCGCCAGAGCTAGCACTCATCCCTCCTTCAGTAACAAATATCTTAAGTGTTAGAAAAGGCTCTATCCTTAGCAGAAACTTATTAAAACTTTGCTTTAAGGTGCATGTATACACTTTAAAGTACGAGCCTACCGGATGAAAAGGGAAGTGAAAAAGTGACTTTGTAGAACAATATGAACCAAATTATGGAGATAAGCTTCTAGCCTTTGAAACAGTAATTTGATGCCTACTGCTATCTCCTTGTGGACCCAGGCAGGGCAATATCCTAGGAGGCCTCTTGATGAATTTGTCAACTTTAATCTATTTGAAAACGTGGTATGGTTCGCCAAGCCTTGGACATGTCAAAAATACTCTGCTATTTTGATTATACTGTACTTGTGATGCCCATCACATTTTTTTTTGTCTTGCTACTTGCTGCGAAGAGGTAAAACTGAAATGTCTTGTACTGCCATTTTGATTATAATGGCACTGCAAGTGGTTATGAAACTCTAATCTTGCTACTCCCCCGTTCCTTTTTATAAGACGTTTGGAAAATGATTTCAGTCTGCCAAAACATCTTATAAAAGGAACAGATGTTGTATTTCTTAGTCCTTTACTGAATTAAATAGTTTATCTGAAGTGGTTGCCGTGGAATCTCCAATATGCAGACTTGCACGAGTATAGCTAGATATCTTTGTTTGTCCAAATCTCAAAAGAAGTCAGCAGTATGTATTCTGGTTACTAGAAACGGGAGATCACCCTAGGTAATTTCTTAGTCATGAGATTTGTGATTAAACATTTACTTGGAGAAGAGGAGAGAGGAGGCAGTGGGCAGATCTATGGGTGAATTCCGAAGAACATGTATCTGGTTAGCCTGATGTCTTATTAATTAGACACAATAGTGCATGCTATGGATAAATAATAAAGGGCTTTCTCTGTACATCCACCCTGTGTGTAAATGTTTTATTTATTTGTTGTCTGTCCTCTTCCTTTAACTTATCTCTAGCATGAAGAGCTTGCTCGCCACTATTGCTTCCAGTCAGGATGGGATGATGTTGTTTAGGAGGTGTTCATAGTACCAGGTCTCCATAGACATGACCGTTTTAGAATAGAAATAAGGTAATAACACTCCTGATTGAGAATCTCATGGCGTGTCTATTGTTTCTGGATTACACCTTCCCATGTGATGTGACTATTGTTCCCTTGATTGACAATCTCATGCCACACTTTAGAGATTGTTAGTTAAATTTGTATGCATCTATTATCATTGCCAAACAAGTATTCCTTTTAGTGTCTCATAACTACCCTAAACCCTAAACTTTGAACAGGTGAAAACTGGTTATTGGTCTGCTTTTACTATTGGTTTAGGATGTTCACTTTTGTTATACTGTAAGAGTGCTGGGTTTTACTCCTAATCTCCAGTGGTTTGGTGCCTAATTGCTCTAATGAGGAAGAGTATCTCGAGTGTATTCCCACTACACGAGTCATGCATGTGCAGACAACCTAATTCCTCTAATGAGGAAGTGTATCTCAAGTCTGTTTAGAAATCCTTGCAAAGACAGTTCTGCCACTGATGTGCTTCCCTATGTGTCTTCCAGGTAATCAGTTAAATCTTATAGCAATGAATGAAACTAATGAGGCTGGATTTATGCTTTCTGAAGGGAGGGGAGAACATGCCATCAGAATGTCGATCCCAAGGCTTACTGTAAGGAACTGGCCACAAAAGCAGCCGCGCTGCAACTCCGTGGTTACTCATACTCCTTATGAACTGAGTTGTATCCTTTACTCCTCTTGATTCATTGCATGTTTTTAACAATCTCTTGCCCGATTGACATTGTCTCACCGGATTATATGGAAGGCAAGGTACCCAAAGTTTGTAGTGCTACTTGAGGCCAAATATTGAGCTATAGTTGAAACACCTGTGATATACCCAATCGAACCCAAGAAGCATACATCCATGCTATATAATATAATTATTTTAGATCATATATATGCGATTTAGCTCAGGATGGTGCGCATGGTATCTTTCCAACTGAAGTTTACAATATTCTTTCATTGTTTCAGTGAGTAACCCATTGACTCACGGGTTTCTGCATTACTATCCATGAAAGTTAATTTACTGGATATATATGAAGTAAGTGAGGTTTCTCTTATGAGGTAGTACAGGGATCTCTTATTTTTAGTAAAACTAATCACTTATTTAAGTGTGTCAGATTGTCAGATGTATATAGCTGGTGTTGTAGTTCTCTGCTTTGTCTGGCTAGATTTATATGTTTGTTTACTGTCTGTAGTTTTGTGTAAGGGTTTTGCTTCACTGCTCCCTTCCCTCTATTCAAATTTTGGCTTCTTTCTTGGACTAACTTGCCCCCTTAATTTTGGTGGTAGATTGGGTGGAGGAGGACAGCGGAGTACGCCTTATCCTAATTTCAACGTACTAACAAGGTTTTGTGAAACTAAGAAATGTCCTATCAAGTTGACAGTTGTTATTTATCGTTGTTATATAAAATGTACATTACGGGGTCGTGCGCCAAGGCGCACATCAAAATCTAGTTTCAGTTATTTGCATAGTTTAGTCTCTATCTCTAACTACACTTATCTCTAGTCAAATTACTTACTCGTGGTCAAACTTCCCGCTTGGTCACTCATCCTCTCACTACTCTAGCACTAGCACGCTTAACTTCCGAGTTCTATTCCGTCCCGCATCCAAGTGCTTCGCGCGCATGTATGTGATACTAGTATCATATCAATCCTATTAACATGTTGGTCGATGTCACATTTATTTTTTGTTTGAATTTTAAATAATTCTTTTAATAAACAAAAGTAATGATGTAATAATAATCTTGAATAAACAAATAAGCATTAAATTTTTAATTTGTATTATTTTTAATTTTTTTAATTTTTTTTGCCAAACCTAAAACCTAAAAATTTGAAAATCTAAAAATTGGGTAAAAGTAATAGTAATCTTATGCAGGATGCAATTATTAATTTTAATTTTAAAAAAAATAAAAAATATATAAATCGTTAATTTATAGCAAAAGCTAAAATCTTCATGTTTTCGTATTTTCATTTGGAATTTTGAGAATCTAAAAATTGGCTAACCGGGTTAACCCCGGTGAATTCGGATGTAACTTTTCCCACGATGATTTTGATATATTATACGTTTTTTCCGACGTCGTGTGCAAAAGTTAATGCAGTTTTACCATTTTTCAAACCTTTTTTGCAAAAAAATGTGAAAATTCGAATTTCTTAATTTTCCCTAATAGTAGGTTGTGTAACATACAGGAATCTCAAAAGATTTTATTTTTTGAATTTTGTATCATTTCTTTTTCTATTTTACAGAGTTAAAAAGGTGATCCACGCGGCAGGGGGGGTTGAAGGATGCGTGGGGAGTAAAAACCAGAAAAACCCCAACCGGGACTAAAGGGTGTTACCAACCGAGACTAAAGGGTATCCTTTAGTCCCGGGCCAGAGCATTAGTCTCGATTCACCAGCAGAACCGGGACTAAAGACCCCATTAGTCCCGGGTCAAAGTATTTGGGGACTAATGGGTTGGGATGGAAGGATTTTTTTCAACTATGTCTCAAGATATTCTATTTAAAAAAATCAGATTTAAAAAAAGGAAATAAAATTCATCTCTCAACCCTCCTCTGTTCATCTCTCTCTCATCGCCATCCCACAAAGTACACGATAACCCAGGGACGGAGCCAGCAGGGGGCTGGCTGGGGCCATGGCCCCCCTCATGATGGAAATTTTTCTGAAAATGCCCATGTTAATATTATGATTTGACCTGCAGTTTTACCTAAATTTAGCTATATGGCCGTCTCCAAGATTTTTTTACATGTAGTTGGTCCCTCTTATATCACTTTCCTGGCTCCATCCCTGCGATAACCAAATTACACCTCTGCAAGAAGTTGAGTAAATTTACAAACAAACTCGAGTACATCTGTAGTAGTTTTAGAAGAAAAACTTGTTTCTTAAAACCTGTTAACATGAAATCTAGTTTTGGACAACAACTTTTCAAGATTTCTAATTTAAAAATTTCGATACAAAAAAAACATCTCCCACTGCTCCCGTGTCCCCTCTGTCTCACTATCTCATCCCTATTCCCACAAATGACACTAAGCCAAAAGTACATTTGTAGTAGTTTTAGACATACAAAAAGAACTTGAAACCTGTTAACATGAGATTTATTTGATGATCTTGACGGAGGAGCTCAAAAAATAAAATAGGTTTGTAATGTGGACAAATGTTTATTAAGATATTTTGTTTAAAATTTCGGATTCAAAAATAAAAGGGAAAAAATGCATCTCTCACATCTCATATGTCCCCCTCTCTCATCATATCTCACTTTGCTCCCCGTTGCGATATTTGCCGAACATGCAACCATACAGTGAGAGACCTAATGAAGGAGAAAGCGAGAATTGACCAAACTACAACCCACAGAAAAGTAGAACACGACGCTTGCGAAAGGAAAGGAGACCTTTGAGAGGAGGTGGTGTTTTGTCTCATAAGTGCGTATGAACCTATTACTGAAATGCATAAAAACAAATTTTACATGTTGAAAAAAAATCCAAACAAAAACCTTGCGTACATCCGGACATTTTATGTTGACACACAATTTTTTAGGAAAAAAAGATTCACGTAATCCGTGCAAAAATACAAAATATTGTTTCGTGACTAGTTGTTTTGGAGCATCGAAATTCTTCTTTTTTACACTGAACATTAAAATATTTGTTTTCCCCGAAAATTTGTGTGCGAACATAGAATGTTCAGATATGCATTCGATATATTTTTTTCTTAATATTTAACATTTTAAAACTATGTTTTCAAGATTCATATATGGACCCATGAGCCAGATTAGATTTCCACCCTTTGAGAAGGTTTCCTTCTCTTAACGCAATGTCACTCGCATATGCTCCTGTTTTTTTAATACGCTTTAAATGCATTCTAAAATGTTAAAAGAATTCCTACTATAAATTTCGTGCATGCATCTCGATGTTCTATGTGCTCGCAAAGTCGTTTTACAAAAGATAATAATTATTGTCATATATTATTGTTATCACCAGAATTTGACCGAGTCAGAGGTGGGCCGCGATCAAGATGGGCTTGAAGAATATATATATATAAGGAATACGTGAATCGGCCTTACATGCAAAGTTTGGGCTAGTTGGCCCGTGTATCTGTAACTTATTAGGATACGTGTCGGTTAGATAGAGTTTGACCCGTGCACGGTTAGGTGCACGCCTAAATTAGAAAGTCCCTTGGACTATAAATATGTATCTAGGGTTTATGAAATAAACAACAACCAACGTTCAACACAAACAAATCTCGGCGCATCGCCAACTCCTTCGTCTCGAGGGTTTCTCCGGTAAGCACCATGCTGCCTAGATCGCATCTTGCGATCTAGGCAGCACAAGCCTACCCACGTTGTTCATGCGTTGCTCGTGCTGAAGCCTTTTTTATGGCGAGCAACGTAGTTATCTTAGATGTGTTAGGGTTAGCATTGTTCTTCGTATCATATGCTGTCGTAGTGCAACCCTTATACATCTAGCCGCCCTTACACCTATCTTAGGTGTAGGGGCGGCACCCCGCTTGATCATAGTTTAGTAGATCCGATCCGTTACGGTTGCTCCTTGTTCTGCAAGGATTAGTTTAATATCCGCAATAGTTAGGCCTTACAAAGGGTTGGAGGATCCAGCGGCGTGTAGGGTGAAGTTTGCTAGCCCTAGACAGGATGTTCCGTGTTGGTTTTTAGGCCATGTCTAGGATCGGCTTACGGTCACCGTGCGCGAGCGCGATGCCCAATCGTGAGTAGGATGTTCCGATTATGCGGTGAAAACCCTAAATCGTCGTAGATCTTATTAGCTTTATCTTGATGAAGCAGGACCACCATATATTCGGACACCTTGTACGAATCATGGGTGGATCGGCTCTTTGAGCCGATTCACAGGATAACCTGAGAGCCGATCGAGGCTCGTATTTAATGTTTACATGTATGCCATGCAGGAAACTAAGCGAGGCATCATCCAACACCTTCCTGACCAGGTATAGGTCAGGTGGCACGCCCTTGCGATAGCATCGAACGTGTGACCAGGAGGCTTTGCGGGCCGTCGCTCTGAGGGACTGGAGCCAGCCGCAGCCCTAGTTGTTCCCGGCTCTACTGTGTTGCCAGTCGCTGCCCGCCGGTGGGTTTCTGACCGCAACACATTCTAGCACGCCCGGTGGGACACTCTTCGACATCCATCGCATCGCCATCTACATCCGAGATGGCGGAAAGTACTCCGGTCAAGTACGAGGATTTGACTGACGAGCTCAAGAAGAAGCATGACGAAATCAAGGCAGTCCTCGAAGCCGAACTCATCGGCTCTTTCCACAGAGCCCTCTCCCATGGCATCAAGTGGAAGGGGTTCTCACATGAAAGTGCGCTCCGGGCCCGTCCGCCGTTGCCATGCGCATTGGCAACACATTCTAGCACGCCCGGTGGGACACTCTTCGACATCCATCGCATCGCCATCTACATCCGAGATGGCGGAAAGTACTCCGGTCAAGTACGAGGATTTGACTTACGAGCTCAAGAAGAAGCATGACGAAATCAAGGCAGTCCTCGAAGCCGAACTCATCGGCTCTTTCCACAGAGCCCTCTCCCATGGCATCAAGTGGAAGGGGTTCTCACATGAAAGTGCGCTCCGGGCCCGTCCGCCGTTGCCATGCGCATTGGCAGCACCAGGAGTACCGATTTCACCGGCGTCCACCGTTAACATGGTGGAGCGCACTTACCTTGGAGGGTGCCAGCCAAGATCCCCACTCGACATCAACATGGTAGGACCTGGGCACCACTCTGGCAAAGATGGAGACGAGGGCAGCTGCTCTCGTAGCAAAGACACAGAGGAAGCCGCTCCACGCGATCGGCTCCGCCAAGACGGCAAGCGCTACGTCACAGAGGGAGAAGTGAAGAACATAAGATATCAGCGACCTCTCTCTGATCACCTCCTCAACAAGTATGTGAGTCAGTATGACCAACGCCGACGATACAACGACGATGACGAAGAAGATCGTCTGGCTAGGGAAGCCAGAAGACATCGTCGGTATGATCACGACGAGGAGCGATACGAGCGCCACGCCAAGGAAAAGTCGAGGGAACAAGACGACGAGGATAGGCACTGGGACTGCCCCTTCTTCAGACACTGCTGGGATTCAGGAATGAGCCGATTGCCAACGATCGGCAATTGCCCAGAATGTAAACAAAGGAAGAAGGATGCAGCTAACGTGTCCGTGTTCGGGCGTCTAGGGCCTCTCCCGCCTCGGAACAAGCATGCTCGAGTCCGCTCGGGTGGAAGATCTCGAGGAACTAGAGGACGATGATGAAGAAGACAAGTATCATCGGCCCGAGTGGTGCCCCGATGGGCTCAGCCGTTCCCAAAACGAAGGGTTCAGCGTCCGCGTGGGTTGGAAGAAGCTGAAAGATTATACCCGCACACGTTGAGGAAGGCACGGCCTGATCCGGCCGCCAAAATTCAGCGAACCCCGGACGAAGAAGGTCGGCCACAAAGAAAAGAGTGGCGCCCCAAGCAAAGGAAAGCTGATGATGATACATCGGCCGGCACAAACATGGTCTTCATCCTTCCAACGGAGTTTAGCGCTCCAAGATTATATGAAGCACCCGTGGCACAATTGGACTCGCGGCCCACGGCCGGTCATCTTTGAGAAGCCACGAGAAAGGAGTTACAGGCATCTGAAGGCCCTGTACTTGCGAGGATACATCAATGGGCAGCCTGTCAACAAGATGTTGGTAGACACCGGAGCGGCAGTCAACATTATGCCATACTCCATGCTACGTCGGTTGGGACGTTCTAGCTCGGATCCGATCAAGACCAATGTGACACCGAGCGATTTCAACGACCAAGCATCCGACGCACAAGGTGTTCGAATGTGGATCCGACCGTAGGAAGGAAAACCGTCCCTACGACGTTCTTTATTGTCGACAGCAAGAGTACCTATGTCTGTCCTACTAGGGAGAGATTGGATCCACGCCAAGCTGTTGCATTCCATCCACGATGCACCAATGCCTAATACAGTGGGATGGAGATGAAGTAGAAGTCGTCCACGCAGATGATTCAGCCGAGATTTCAACAGCCGGCATGGGCGTTTGGGAGACATCAGGCCAAGAGCCACTCTCAGGCATCAATTTGGATGACTGCGAACGCATCGACGTAACAAAGAACGGGGTTAGGCTGGTTTTATCCACCGGCCTGACCGTGTAACAAAAGCAAACATCGATGGACGAACGTGGCGATGCCGATCCGGGAGATCGGCCCCAAGGATCTATGGAGGAACATTACAAAACCTTCATCGAACAATCAATATGGAGGCCGATTCCAGCAATCGGCCAAAATTATCTTCACCATCCATTCTGCTGGGATTCAACGTCGATCTAATGGGCAATGGGTTTACGTCGGCCGATGAACTCGGAAGAAGTCCACGAGTGGTCCCAACGAGAGCCGACGTTCGCATAGAGTGCCTTGGCTAACCACAGAGCCGATTTCAGCAGTTACCTGGCAGAATCAGCTCGGGGGGCACCTAAGCGGATGAACATGTGCGGTACATGTGCAGCAAAATATTGGGAGGCCAATAGAAAAATCGGCCCTTAAAAAAAATTTAAGCAAAAGCCGATGCATGGCCATCGACTCAAGAGGCCCAATGGAGCAGTTATCGAGTTACACGGAGAGGCTCTACTGGATGAACTCCTTCTTGAGGCCTCCAACTCCTTTTTCTCATCGAAGACGCTAATATGTGTCCGGAATATCAGCTGGGGCAAGTTTTGAGGGATCACAACCCTGACCAACAACAAGGACAACATGGACGTGCAGATCAGGTTAAGGATGGGTTGCATCAATCTGCCAAAGATGAGGAGCCGATCTGAGCAGCAAGGCACAGGAATTAAACTAGGAGGAGGTGGAGAGCCACGACATTTGAGGCTTCTTAGTTCAAGGGAGTTGCTGATCCTTCCAAGCCCTTTTAGTGCATCAGTTTTTTGGGCATAAGCTTTCCTGCCACGTTGTGATAAGAGTTGGAAAGGCTCGGGGGGCAGCTCGCCTTGAAAGTTCTTTGCTCCGAGGGGCCGATTTTGTTGAAATCGGCTGGCGCTGCACTACAACTTGGAAGCCGATGGTGACTCATTGGGGTGGCTCACTTCTGTTCTCGCCTTGACTAAGGCTCGGGGGGCAACTGACTTGGTAGATACCTTGTTCTTAAGAAGCCGATTGAGATTCTATCAGCTGGCCCTCTATCATAATTTTCTTTAAAGGAACAGAGCAGGGTTATAAAGCATCACTGAGGAGGTTTGCGAGCGGGTGACATCTGTTCTCCAGAAGTATCGGCTTCAGAGTCAAGTTGTTTCGACAGCGATGTCTCGGGGCTCTCTTGGAGGCATTGGTATTCCACATTGTCCACCAGAACTCAAAGTCATTGGTCGAAGAAGTGAAGGACTGATGTGGGGACATCGGCTTATTGGACATTGACCAAGTTTACGGTCACTCCTTAGGCGAAAAGATGAAGGGTGGATTATGAGGGGCCGATACGTTGTCATCGGCTCATTGAGCATTGGCTAGGTGACAATCGGCTAAGTTATCGCAAAGGGAATCGGCAAAATCAAATTGGGGAAATTCTTCATTGATAAACGAGATTTCTTACATGAAAAGCTGATTGATCTCAAAAGTAAGTACTAGGGGATACATTGCCCCGTCTACTACTACAGGCCCTATGCTAAGATCCTATCTAGGGGCCGTTGCTGCCCTCGTCGTCGTCGTCGGCGTCGCCGCTGTCGGCGCTGCTCCCGGCCGGCTCGTCGTCGCTGCTGTAGCGACCGCCGGCAGGACCCTCGTTGTCCTCGTCCTCCTCGTCAGCGTCGTCGTCGTCGCTGTCGAAGTCGCCGAGGTTCCCGGGCCAGGGGCGGTGGCGCTTGGCCGGCGGCTCGTCGGAGGAGCCGTCGTCCTCCTCCTCCTCCTCCTCCACCGCATCCTCGGAGGAGGTGGCGCCGTCCCAGGGGAAGCGATCATCATCGCTCTCCTCCTCCGATTCCCCGTTGGCGAGGAAGCGGAGGTCACTCTCCCCGTCGGTCAAGGACTTGTTGTCCTCTGACCAGACGGAGAAGTCGTGGCTCGACTCGTCCCCGGCCTCGATGGCGCGGCGGGTGTTGGCCGCGTGGGCCTCCTCCGGGTTCCACTCCGGCGTCGGCTCGCGGGAAGAAGAGGACTGGGCAAAAAGACCCGATGAGGAGGAAGAAGAAGAAGACATGGTGGCGCAGGAGGGCTTTTGGGAGTGCTAATGCGAAGGGGATGACGAGGGGAACTATTCGATACGGTTAAATAAAAGGAGATGGGGTGAAGATTTAATGATCGAGCAGTTTTCGAGGATGTGGTGCCAAAACTGTCAAATCGTGCAGAGAAGTTGGGAAGGCAAGTCGTCATGATGAAAAATACTGCGACGGTTTTGCTCTGCCACGACATGACCCTTCGAAGGAAAACAGATGGTTTTGAAATTATCATTACCAAAACCAGGGGGGCATGTGTTATCACCAGAATTTGACCGAGTCAGAGATGGGCCGCGATCAAGATGGGCTTGAAGAATATATATATATATATATATATATATAGAAGGAATACGTGAATCGGCCTTACATGCAAAGTTTGGGCTAGTTGGCCCGTGTATCTGTAACTTATTAGGATACGTGTCGGTTAGATAGAGTTTGACCCGTGCACGGTTAGGTGCACGCCTAAATTAGAAAGTCCTTTGGACTATAAATATGTATCTAGGGTTTATGAAATAAACAACAACCAACGTTCAACACAAACAAATCTCGGCGCATCGTCAACTCCTTCGTCTCGAGGGTTTCTCCGGTAAGCACCATGCTGCCTAGATCGCATCTTGCGATCTAGGCAAGACAAGCCTACCCACGTTGTTCATGCGTTGCTCGTGCTGAAGCCTTTTTGATGGCGAGCAACGTAGTTATCTTAGATGTGTTAGGGTTAGCATTGTTCTTCGTATCATATGTCGTCGTAGTGCAACTCTTATACATCTAGCCGCCCTTACACCTATCTTAGGTGTACGGGCGGCACCCCGCTTGATCATAGTTTAGTAGATCCGATCCGTTACGGTTGCTCCTTGTTCTGCAAGGATTAGTTTAATATCCGCAATAGTTAGGCCTTACAAAGGGTTGGAGGATCCAGCGGCTTGTAGGGTGAAGTTTGCTAGCCCTAGACAGGATGTTCCGGGGATCAACCTCGTGTTGGTTTTTAGGCCCTGTCTAGGATCGGCTTACGATCACCGTGCGCGAGCGCGAGGCCCAATCGTGAGTAGGATGTTCCGATTATGCGGTGAAAACCCTAAATCGTCGTAGATCTTATTAGCTTTATCTTGATCAAGCAGGACCACCATATATTCGGACACCTTGTACGAATCATGGGTGGATCGGCTCTTTGAGCCGATTCACAGGATAATCTGAGAGCCGATCGAGACTCGTATTTAATGTTTACATGTATGCCATGCAGGAAACTAAGCGAGGCATCATCCAACATCTTCCTGACCAGGTATAGGTCAGGTGGCACGCCCTTGCGATAGCATCGGACGTGTGACCAGGAGGTTTTGCGGGCCGTCGCTCTGAGGGACTGGGGCCAGCCGCAGCCCTAGTTGTTCCCGGCTCTACTGTGTTGCCAGTCGCTGCCCACCGGTGGGTTTCTGACCGCAACAATTATATAAAGAAGAATACATTTGGTGCTAAAAAACTCTTCACGAGATATATTTTTTATCTTGTTTACACAAGACACAAAAAGTTGATTTTCCGTGAAGCTTAGAGTGAACACATAGAATATCGATATATACACGCGAAATTTTTATTTAGATTTTGTTTACATTTTAAAATATTTTTTCCTGATGCCAAAAGCATATGCACATGGGATAAAAGCGCATTTCCGAATGTCTCCTATCATCTTTCTGCAAAATCCCGCTTGCCAGAGTCGAATGGATGGGCCGAATGAATATAAGCCCACTTCTACCTCTTAGCGGGCTTTTCTCATCTCAGTCCATTATTGCGGCCTTGTAGACTTCAGTTCCACCTCGTCTTCGCATCAGAGACTGGAGATGCGGAGGCCGTCGTCTTCGCCGTCTCCGGCGAGGGCCCCGGCGTTGGCTGCAGCAGCGGCTGTCGTGCTCCTCCCGGCTATCTTCCCCGCGCTCTTCTCCCCGCTCGGCCGCGCCTTCCCTTCCCTATTCTCAGTGCGTCCCCTGTAGTCACCCTCCTCCTTCTCTGGCGGTTCGATTTGAGCCGGTGTAGCGTGATATTGGCGATCTATTTGGATTTTCAAGCTACTTGTTACGATTCTCGTTGCTGATTTTCTAATCTGCGGAGCTCGGTCGTTTGGGATGCGCGAAAGTTGGATATATTCTGTAGGTGCGGCTGGGGAGGGTGAAATGGCGTGATGTGGTGAATTCATGATTTTTTTTAGTCTCGTATTTCCGAATTACATTAGTTGAGTTAGTGTATTTTGTATCGACGCTTAGTTGCCTGGAAATAAGCAAGTGCGTAAGCTATGTAAAGATCTTGATTCTGTTAATGGATAACATCATGCCAGTGATATGTGCATCTGATATTTTGTTTTGGAAAGTGGTCTACAATACTTCGTTCCTCAATTTATATGCAATATGCAGAAATGTAAGACTGTATCTGGCCACTTTGACAGTATTGGGAATAGCATAGGTACTGGATTAATGTGGCCTTTGGTTATGTAGATTGCAGCTCAAGTAGATTTTGTACTAAAGATTTCTGCAAAATATCTTTTTAAGGTTAATATAATGTGGAAAATATCAATCTACTGCAGGAGTGGAATGCCCCTAAACCAATGCACGAGTCTCTTTTGAATCAGGCTTTGCAATGGACGATCGTGAGTACTCACAACTCAGATGAAAACTGGAATGGTTACATTGAAATCGGTTTGTAAGTTGTAACTTGCTTTCTGTACAGCCAGATGAACAGAAGAGAGATCTGTGGACACCCTTGCCTTATCAGGGGTGGAAACCATGCTTAAAGTCACCGGGCACTCATGGTAACTTTCTGAGATAACATGGTTAGGTAACAATATGTCTCCTGCTGTGATAGAAATCAGTTTTCTAAGCATTTGGTTTCATAAATTGTAGATTTACCTTTTGGGTACATCCAAGTATTTCTTGATGGTGGACTGAACCAGCAAAGAATGGGGGTAATGCACTTCTTCCATACCAATCTTGTGGTGTTAGACTTTTAAGATTAACTTGCTTGGTTGAGACTTTAGATCATTGAGCTCTTTCTTTTTGTTCTCTAGATATGTGATGCAGTTGCGGTTGCAAAGATTTTGAACGCTACTCTTGTGATCCCACATCTTGAAGTAAACCCTGTTTGGAAAGACTCAAGGTGGTTTTAGAGTTTCAGAGTATTATCCTGTTAACTTTTATCTTCTCCTGTTGAATTGGAAGTAAATCGGGTTTACAACTGCAGCTCATTCGAAGATATTTTTAATGTGGATCACTTCATCAGCACCCTAAGACGTGAGGTTTCAATAGTGAAATATCTGCCAAAAGAATTTTCATGGAGCACAAGAGAGTTCTACGGCACAGGAATCCGCGCCACAAGAATAAAAACTGCACCTCTTCATGCCTCTGCTAGTTGGTATATAGAGAATGTCGGTCCAATTCTGCGAAGGTTTGTGCTTATTTTTTGTGGGTCATACAATTCTTTCTATGTGAAGAATACCTGTAATACCCTTCTCAACGATAGCTGTTTGACATATATTGCATTGCATAACAATGCTAAGAATCTGCTCGTCATGTTTAGCTCAGGTTGATGGCCACTGAGCTAGTTGTATAGTATTAGCATGCAACTCTCATTGTTTAACTAATGAACTTCATTATTTGGTTACTCTGTGAGGAGAAACCTTCACTGACAATCTCATGTACCTGTTGTTTCCTTGTCAGTTACGGCATTGCTGCCATTGCCCCCTTTTCTCACCGCCTTGCATTTGATGATTTGCCTGCGGATATTCAACGTCTGCGTTGTAAAGTTAACTTTGAAGCGCTGGTTTTTCTGCCTTACATTATCTCACTGGGGAGGACCCTTGAGAAACGTTTGCGATCTCCAGTTCAGGGGCATTCTATTGAATTAGCCCAACAAGGTGTAGAAGAAAACACGAACCAGGCTGGAAAATATGCAGTTTTACATCTCCGCTTCGATAAGGTAAATGGAAAGGCTTCTGCAGTATTTGAACTTCTATGTGTACTTTCTGTTGTCTTCAGGGAATCGCTACTCTGGAACATCTGAAGCTGACCTTATATTTTCCAGGATATGGCTGCACATTCTGCCTGTGACTTTGGCGGTGGTAGAGCTGAGAAGTTAGCTCTGGCTAAGTACAGGCAAGTTATCTGGCAAGGGAGGGTATTGAATTCACAGCTAACTGATGAGGAGCTTCGAAACACAGGCCGCTGCCCATTGACTCCAGAAGAGATTGGACTGATACTAGTGGCGCTTGGCTTTGACAACAGCACTCGACTTTATCTTGCTTCTCACAAGGTTTGACTCTCTGCGCGCTTACTCATTCTTGGTAGTGAACATAGAAAGTTCTAATATACAATACCTATTCAGGTGTATGGTGGTGAAGCTAGAATCTCTAGCTTGCGCAAACTTTTCCCACTGATGGAAGACAAGAGGAGCCTTGCGTCTGAAGATGAACTTGCCAAGGTTGAAGGGAAGGCTTCTGTGCTAGCAGCTCTTGACTACTATATTAGCATGCACAGTGACGTTTTCATCTCAGCATCTCCTGGCAATATGCATAATGCACTGGTAAGTTATGTTGGCTTCTGTATTAACTAGATTACTCCTCTGTCTCTAACAGTCCTGACTAGATGGTCATTGTTGATCTAGCTGGCTCACCGGGCCTATAGGAATTTGAAGACGATAAGGCCAAACATGGCATTGCTTGGACACGTCTTTGTGAACAAGAGCATGGAGTGGTCAGGGTTTCAGCAGGCTGTACAGGCAGGCCACAAGGGTAGATATGGGCAAATCCGGCTGAGGAAGCCAACGCAGTCTATCTATACTTACCCTGCCCCAGATTGTATGTGCCAAGGGTAGGTCGTGTAGTTCTCTGCAGTGCACCAGCAAAAGAATTCTGCTGGACCAACAGCTGATGTCACAGTGTAGTTCAAATTGCTTTCAATTGCTAAGTAGGAAAAGCTGATGCGAGTACAAATGCTAGTTCTGAAGTTCTGTTTGAGTCATTCGGCTCATCCATTAACACGTTGTTGAAAGAGTGTAATTGTGTCCTGTTAACTCGTGTTCCATATCACGAAGTTGTAGTTTTGCGACTGATGTTGTATATCTGTGATTCGATATACTGTATGCCCTTTTCTCCTTTCGCAACCTCTGCAGATGTAAGTACCAGGGATTCTTTGCTTGTGAACTGTGACAAGCGATAACACATTGCGTTTCCGCCGTTGTACATCAACTTCGGTTTACTGGCATCCAGTTTTATGCAGTTCTACACTTGTACTTCAGTATCAGTATATTATTCCATCAAATTCGAGACAAATGATTCAAACTTTCCCTTGCCATGTTGGAACAAAAAAACACTCATGAATGATATTACAGGTACAACTTCAGTTAGAAGCCATTGGTGAACCCCAGAGGTCCACAAGAACAAAGTTTCACCACCTGAAATTTTAAGATTACACGGTTTTGCACTGTCCACCTAATCGTGCAAACGTCCACCTAACACCCCTCCACCAAACTGTACATCCCCTCCCCTGCTCCATTTGTTGGAAGAACCAACAGAATTTGGTCTGGAAATTCAAGATGAATCAATTCAAAGCGGCCGCAACCTCCTCGACTGGTGCCTGGGAGAAGGTCTGGATGATGGTGGTGTGCCACGGGTCAGCCAGGTGCTGCTGCAGGTTCTCCAACGGTCCCTTCCCGGTGACGTTGTGCTGCACCAGGAACCCCAGGAACGCCAGCATCGCCAGTCTCCCTGAAGAAAACACACCGAGACAAAGTTCAGCATACAGGAGTCAGAAACCGATGGTTCAGAAGAGAGAGTGCATGAGGCAAGATCGAGGACGTACCGTTGGCGAGCTCCTTCTCCTTGTTCTCGATGGTGGGGGCGAAGTTGAGCGGGTTGAAGACGCTGCCGGGGTAACCGCACTCGTGGGCGGGGAGGCTGTAGCTCTTGAAGATGGGGTCCTGGTTGACGGAGCCCGGGTTCTTGATGTCCTGCCACCGCCGGATCTCCACGTAGTGGAAGAGGATGAACTCGATGACGAAGAGCGTGGAGGAGGAGGCGAAGTACTCCCCCTTGCCGGCGTCGTACCACTCCGGCGCGTTCAGGAGCCCCGCCTTGGTGAGCACCTCCGGGATCAGCATCCCGGCCACCCCCAGCATCGCCCACCGCCCGTTCACCAGCTCCGCCTGCACGAACCACCGCAGGTCCTCCGGGTCCGCCGCCAGCGCCAGCGGGTCGAAACCATTGTCACCAGCCAAACTGCATGTATCATCGTCATCAGTACATACGGTCGTAAGAAATGTACCAGCAGCTACGCATGGCAGAAATGTATCATGCGTTCTTGTGATGAGTGCTGACTGACCTGCCGTCGAGGTAGGCAGGGGAGGCGAGGCCGGGGAGCCACGCGCCTTTGGCCTGGACGGCGACGTCACGGCGTGCGATCGACTTGGCGAGGGCGACGCGGCCGGAGTCGCCGAGGAACCGGGGGCTCGGTGACGACGCCGACGGCCGGAGAGCGGCCACCGGAGCGCGGGCGCTGACCGACGACATCGTCTTCTTCTCCTTGGCTGTTTAGACCTGAGACTCCGGCACACTACGGCAAGGGAGTAGGAGTAGTCGGTGACCGCGCGTGGTGTGTGTGGCTCTGCTTCTTGGCCGCTGCCATTGGTTTTGTATTGAGCTCCGCTCGGCCGGTGGCTGCGGCCGGCTGGGGCCGTCCGGTTGGGATGGACGGTGGATCTCAGTGTCGTGGCTGCGTTTGACGGCTGGGATTCGCCTATGGGTGGAAATTGGATAGATGAACCAAGTGGGAGAATCAGGAGGGGTATCCTGCGTTATCTGGATGATGGATAGTGCGGAATCAAAACGAAGGTTGCGATTGGTCCTGGAAACGCACGTTCGGTTGACCTGGCTGCCACGTTTCGGCCTTCCGTGATGATGTGGATGGCCCTACCGAGTGTGCTTGCTTCAACTTTCAACCCTTAGTTTTTTTTTTCCATCAGGTGAGCTGCCGAATTCAGCTCCTCTGCTACAAGTCTACAAAAATACAAAGAATCAACCTATGGTTGGTTAAAATGGCAGTGATACCTTCAGTTCACTGAGATCAAACTTTATGTTTGACACTTTGATATCTTTATATCATAAAGTGAAATATTCTGATCTAAAAAAAAGATGGATTATTCTTCGTACGATGTTTATAGAGGTAGGGTGTGCGTACGTGCGTTCATAGTGTTGAGTGTATACACGTATTTATAAGTGTTTGTAGCGTGTTTTGCAAAAAAAAAAAGTTCGTAAATTATAGCTATACATATTGACATAGTTTACAAAAATATGAATCCTCCTACATTGTCTTTTGTCCGGCCCAATCGACCTATTAGATCGTCCAGATGCATTTCTACCCAGGCTGCCAATACCACGGGAAAAAACATGTGTCCAACGGTGGTTATATCGTCAAACAAGACGTTTTATATAGCATGCTTCTAGTTTCATGGAAAGTAGCTTAAATTTTGTTTATCTAGACAAAAGCTACTTGCATAAACGAGAGGACCGTGTGACGAATAACAATAAAAAGATATGTCTAGGGTATAGCTTCACTTGCAACCTAGCTAAAACATGCGAGACTAGTAGGAATACCTTATTCTCCTCGAGCCCTCACATAATGTGAGGTGACTCGATCCACCATATGTCGTCTTTTCAGAAGCAAATGAACAGTTGTATCAAGGTTGGAACGATCTCCGCAATTTAATTAGAAATTCCTAAGAAACCAACGAATCTTTCCACCAAAAAGATTGAGCTTTGCGACAACACCAACCATCTAAGGTTCCAAAAACACAAAAATGAAAAAAGCTCCAAAACTTTCACCCAATCGAATCATCATGGATAACGCAAACTGACGCACCAAATGCAATGGCAAGAATACAAGAAGTGCTCAAGTCTTTCACTGTTAAATCTCACCAAATCAACAAATGTTATATATGCGGGATTACGAGAGAAATAACACAGGAGGATATCATAAAATTACTCCAAATTCTATATCCAAATGCGCCTCCGTGTAGAAGAGATATTGATTGGTGGAATAGTATGTCTATATCTCCTCTCTTTCCTCAAATAGATGCAATAATAACGGTCAGGGTAATATATACTGCTCCTTCCGTTTCTAGATATATAAGCCATATAGTTTCTGGCACAAAAATTAAAGAATG
>NC_061512.1:188940031-189109421 GCF_022539505.1 Lolium rigidum | reverse complement strand
CACATGGAAGGTTTTGGTAACGGTCTTATTCGAAGACTTGTAGTCCAACACTTGGGGCTTCCACCTATATAATGAGGGGCATAGGAGAGGGGGCTGACCACCACAAGCCCATAGCTTGGCCACACCCATAGGTGGCCGGCCACCCCCTCTCCCAAACCCTAGCCGCCCCCTCTCTCCTCCTCTTCTCCCCGCACGCTAGCGAAGCTCCACCGGAGATCTCCACCGCCACCGCCACCACGCCGGCCGTGCTTCCTGGATTCAAGGAGGAGCTACTACTTCCGCTGCTCCGCTGGAACGGGGAGAAGGACGTCGTCTTTATCAACACCGAACGTGTGACCGAGTACGGAGGTGCTGCCCGATTGTGGCACCGTGATCAAGATCTTCTACGCGCTTGCAAGCGGCAAGTGATCGTCTACCGCAGCAATAAGATCCTACTCTTATAGGCTTTGGAAATCTTCAAGGGTTAGTCTTGATCATCCCCTCGTTGCTCCCGTCTTCTAGATTGCATCTTGGCTTGGATTGCGTTCTCGTGGTAGGAAATTTTTTGTTTTCTATGCAACGAATCCCTACAGTGGTATCAGAGCCGTGTCTATGCATAGATGGTTGCACGAGTAGAACACAATGGTTTTGTGGGCGTTGATGCTCTTGTTGTCTTTAGTTTGAGTACTTTGCATCTTTGTGGCATAGTGGGATGAAGCGGCCCGAACTAACTTTACATGACCGCGTTCATGAGACTTGTTCTCTGTTCGACATGCAACTTGTATTGCATAAGAGGCTTTGCGGGTGTCTCGTCTCTCCTACTATAGTGAAGATTCAATTTACTCTTCTATTGACAACATTAGTATCACCGTTGTGGTTCATATTCGTAGGTAGATTAGATCTCTCTCGAAAACCCTAAACCACGTAAAATATGCAAACCAAATTAGAGACGTCTAACTTGTTTTTGCAGTGGTTTGGTGATGTGATATGGCCATAATGTGATGATGAATATGTATAAGATGATCATTATTGTATTGTGGCGAACCGGCAGAGCCTTATGGTTGTCTTTAATTTTCATGTTGAGTAGTATTTCAAAGTAGTTGTAATAGTTGCTACATGAGGTGAACAACCATGAAGATGGCGCCATGGACCTTGACGCTACGCCGACGATGATGGAGATCATGCCCGAAGATGATGGAGATCATGTCCATGCTTTGGAGATGAAGATCAAAGGCGCAAAGACAAAAGGGCCGTATCATATCACATATGAACTGCATGTGATGTTAATCCTTTTATGCATCTTATTTTGCTTAGATCACGACGGTAGCCTTATAAGATGATCCCTCACATTAATATCAAGATAATAAAGTGTCCTCCCCTCGTATGCATCGTTGTACAGTTCATCGTTTCGAAGCATCTCGTGATGATCGGATGTGATAGACTCAACGTTCACATACAACGCGTGTAAGCCATGTTGCGCACGCGGAATACTTGGGTTTGCTTGACGAGCCTAGCATGTACAGACATGGCCTCGGGACAACGGAAACCGAAAGGTTGAACACGAGTCATATGGATGATATGATCAACATGTTGATGTTCACCATTGAAGCTACATCATCTCACGTGATGATCGGTTTTGGTGTAGTGGATGTGGATCGTGTACCACTTGACAACTATGAGGGATGTTGTATTAAGTGGGAGTTCATTAGTAATTAGATTAAAACATGAACTAATTATCATAAACTTAGTCTGAGTAGTATTTTGAATTAATTTTGTAGTATTGGCATCCGTTTACTACTATGCGCTAGTCTTGTAATTGAGATAGAAATACTGTTAAAATCTGACAAGAAACTTTACGGATTGGTACCGTATTGTTAAGTATCAAGAATTGATTAAGTCCTATTGCAAACTTTTAGTAAACCTCACATTGTTGATTCAAAGAGCTATGTTTTCAATTAGTACCTAAAGTTATCTTGTCTCCGTTCAAATCTGTTTGAAAAGTAAGGAGCTGAAAATTTAGTTTTCAGAAATAATCAATGTATGAGATATGTGTGATATCTAGGACCTTATTGCAAGATGATAGAATATAATTTGGTGAGACTACATAAACTCATAAGTTTTATGGGAATGTATGAAGGTTGAAGACGCCAGGCGTCACAATCCTCCAACTATTGGGGCACTAATAATATTCACATATCCATGAAGTTATCATCCTTAGTATGCACCGTTGCTAAGACTCGTCGTATCGAAGCATCACGTGATGATCGGGTGTTATAGATTCTACATGTGCATACAACGGGTGCAAGCCAGATTTGCACATGCGAATACTAAGATTAAACTTTATGAGCCTAGCATGTAAAGACATGGTCTCAGAAAGTCATCATGATACAATGGATAAAATTATGAGTGAAATTGTTCATCATATTACAAGGTTACTAATAGTGAAATCCGGAACACTTGTCATATGATGATCAACTTCAAAGTAAGAACCTCAAGGTTATTGGTATTTGACCAACAAACCTAGAAGTTATTGATGTTGAAGTGTTTTTCTGAATAAAGAGGAAAGCTAAAAGAGAAACTACAAAAGTTTATTGGCAGAAAGAAATAAAAGACTAGAAAGTCTAGCTCAGGTGTATATAAATGATATACATGTTATGGATGTATTCCTCGTTTGGTCATACAATGAAATTCTTGGGTATTTGTACCATATTGGTTGGTATGAAGTGTCATACAAAACAACGCAATACAAGAATACAATGGCCTAAGTGACTGACAAGGAATATGATAGGAATGCACGTCTGGAACAAAAAATAAAGTGTTATTATGTTCATCGTTGGCATTCTATCTAGCCCTTAGAATTTATAATAAAGAACTTAATAATTGTTATTTTGCTCTTGTCAAATAAAAACAATGAGTTGTTCAAATTATGACATTACTCCATGTACGATGGATAAGTTATTATAAATTTTAATGGTGAAACACACATACATAACACTGACGCTAAAATGCCATAAGGCAAATGATTTGAATTCCACTTATTTGTGGAACCGCCATTTAGGTCATGTTAGAAAGGAACGCATGAAGGAACTCCATGCAAATGGATTTTTTTGAGTCATTTGATTTTTTGAATCGTTTGGCGCTTGCAAAATCTTTTCTAAAGAGAATGACTAAAATACCGTTCATAGGCCAAGAGTTGAACGGGCAACTAACTTAGTGGAAAAATACATGATGATGTATGTGGTTCACTAGACATAGTTGTGTGCGGGAGATTCTTCTACTTCATGAAAACTTTCAACAATGAATTGAGTATATGTGGATATATTCGATAAGGAAGAAGTTTGAAATTTTTGAATGGATTCAAATAAATTTCAGCATGAAGTGGAAATCATCGTAATAGAAAAGTCAAATATCTATGATTGGATCATGGTGAAAATATTTGAATTACGAGTTTTAGCGAACATCTAAGAGAGTCATGAAATTGTTCTACAACTCATATTTCTTGGAGCATCATAATGATGATATAGTATCCGAGAGATGTATCCAAACCTTGTTGGATTGATGATAAGATAAAATATTATGACGCCATTATATTTTTGTGGATTATGCTTTAGTGACTACCGCTTTTACACTGAATAGAGCATCATCATGATCCGTTGAAATGTGTTGCGGTCAGAAACCCACCGGCGAGCAACAACGGGCAACACAGGAGAGCCGGGAGCAACTTAGGGCTGCGGCTGGCCCTGGTCCCTCCGAGCGACGGCCCGCAAAGACTCCGGCATGCACGTCCGATGCCGATGCAGGGCGTGCCACCCGACCTATACCCGGTCGAGAAGGTGATGGAGATGCCTCGCTTAGTTTCCCGCATGGCATACACGTAAACATTAAATACGAGCCTCGATCGGCTCTCAGGTTGTCCCGTGAATCGGCTCAAAGAGCCGATCCACCCATGATTCGCACGAGGTGTACGAATATATGGTGGTCCCGCTTGATCAAGATAAAGCTAAAACGATCTACGACGATTTGGGGTTTTCACCGCATAATCGGATCATCCTACTCGTGATTGGGCCTCGCGGCCACGCACGGTGATCGTAAGCCGATCCTAGACAAGGCCTAAAAACCAACACGAGGTTGATCCCCGAACATCCTCGTCTAGGGCTAGCAAACTACACCCTACGCGCCGCTGGATCCTCCAACCCTTTGTAAGGCCTAACTATGCGAGATATTAAACTAATCCTTGAAGAACAAGGAGCAACCATAACGGATCGGATCTACTAAATAATGATCAAGTGGGTGCCGCCCCTACACCTAAGATAGGTGTAAGGGCGGCTAGATGTCTAAGGGTTGCACGACGATAGCATATGATACGAAGAACAATGCTAACCCTAATACATCTAAGATAACTACGTTGCTCGCCATCAAAAAGGCTTCAAGTACGAGCAACGCATGGATGACGAACAACTTGTACCGCCTAGATCGCAAGATACGATCTAGGCAAGCATGATGCTTACCCGGAAGAAACCCTCGAGACAAGGGAGTTGGCGATGCGCCTAGATTGGTTTGTGGTGAACGTGATTGTTGTTTATTTCATAAACCCTAGATACATATTTATAGTCCGTAGACTTTCTAGCGTGGGAACAATCCCAACCGTGCACGAGTCAAACTCTAACTAATCGACACGTATCCTACTATGTTACAGATACAAGGGCAAACTAGCCCAAACTTTGCATATAAGGCCGATTCACGTATATTCTTCCATGTATATTCTTCAAGCCCATCTTGATCGCGGCCCACCTCTGATTCGGTCAAATTCTGGTGATAACACATGCCCCCCTGGTTTTGGAATTGATAATTCCAAAATCACTCTATTCTTTCTTCGTCGGGTCATGTCGTGGCAGAACCGTCGCAGTACCCTTCATCATGATGCCTTGCCTTCTCAACTTCTCCGCGTGACCTGGCAGTTTTTTTTAGGCACCACTTCCTCGGAAACTGCTGTGGCATTGAATTTCCACTATATCCCCTTTTATTTAACCGCTCCAAACAGTTTGCTTCCGCATCCCCTTCGCATTAGCACTCCAAAAGCCCTCCTGCGCAACCATGTCTTCTTCCTCCTCTGCCTCATCGGATCTTTCGACCCAATCCTCCTCCTCCCGCGAGCCAACGCCGGAGTGGAACCCGGAGGAGGCCCATGCGGCCAACATCCGCCGCGCCATTGAGGCCGGGGAGGAATCCAGCCATGATTTCTCCGTCTGGTCTGAGGACGACAAGTCCTCGACCGACGGGGAAAGTGACCTCCGCTTCCTCGCCGACGGGGAACGGAGGAGGAGAGCGATGACGATCGCTTCTCCTCGCGATGACTTCACCTCCCCCGAGGAGGAGGAGGAGGAGAAGGAGGAAGAGGAGGATGACACCTCCTCCGACGAGCCGCCGGCCAAGCGCTTCTGTCCCTGGCCGGGGAACCTCAGTGACTTCGACAGCGACGACGACGATGCTGACGAGGAGGACGAGGACAACGAGGGCCCGGTCGGCGGCCGCTGGAGCAGCGACGACGAGCCCGCCGGGAGTAGCGCCGACGGCGCCGGCGACGACGGCGACGACGAGGGCAGTGATGGCCCGTAGATAGGACCCTTAGCATAGGATCGTAGTAGTAGATAGGGCAATGTATCCCCTAGTACTTTCCTTTGAGAGCAATCCAGCTCTTTATGTAAGAAATCCTGCTTATCAATGAAGAACTTCCCCCAATTTGATCTTGCCGATTTCTCTTGAGCTAATTTAGCCGATTTCCCTTCATACCGATTTTGCCGATTTGTCCCTTTAGCCAATGCTTAATGAGCCGACAAGCAACGCATCGGTCCTTCACAAACCATCCTTCAATTCTTCAGCTGATGTCCTTGAGATCCGGTGGATAATGTAGAGTTTTCAAGAGAGCCCTTAAATTTCTCCCTCCAGCCTCCGGCGATCCTCTTCTCGCGAGCACTCATCATTTTGTGAAGAAGGTTGCGACGAAGGATCAGCCGATGACAGTCCAATCGGCTTCTAAAAAACAGAGCATCTACCAGGCTAGCTGCCCCCCGAGCCTTAGTCAAGGCGAGAATATTGGTGAGGACGCACAGATAGAGCAAAGGGTTTTGAACTCAGGTAATCTGAGACAGCCACCATGCAGAGTTAGCCAAACTTGCCCCATTGACCACCTTTCTTCTCGCTGAAAGCCGATGTTGCGTACGAAACACCAACAGCTCAATGAGAAAGAGGCCGCCTTGCATGCCAAAACCGATGCTTCCGATAGTACCGCCGAATTGGCGCAAAATCGGCTCCTTGCAACCCAGGCAGCTCTCATTGTTCACCCCCTCACGGAAGCAGAAGGCCTTGAAGCTGAACTGAAGACCGTCTTGGCGAACACCCGCGCCTTGAGCACGCAGCTTGGTAGATCTTGGGTAACTGTACTAGAGTCGATGGCTGTACATCGGCTTTGTTTCTTAGCTCTAAAGTCGATGTCCGTGCATCGGCTGTATATCATGAGAATATTTTTTTTTACTGGCCGATTTTCTATCGGCCCCCCAACATTTCACTGCACATGCATCGCACATGTTCATCTGATTAGGTGCCCCCCGAGCCGAATCTGCCAGGTGACTGCAGATATCGGCTTTGTAGTTAGCCAAGGCACTGTATTTGCACGTCGGCTCCATTAGGATTCGTGTTGACTCTCATCAGCCGACGTAACCGCTGCCCATTAGATCGACGTTGAACCCAGGCAGAATGCGTGGTGAGGATAATTTTGGCCGATTGCCGGAATCGGCCTCCATGTTGATCGAAGCGCTCAATGAAGGTTTTGCAACGTTCCTCCATAGATCTTTGGGGCCGATCCCAAGGATCGGCCTCGCCACGTTTGTCCATAGGTTGGTTCTTGCTACACGGTCAGGCCGGTGGACAGGACCAGCCTAACCCCGTTCTTCGTCACGTCGATGCGCTCGCAGTCGTCCAAATTGATACCTGAGAGTGGCTCTTGGCCTGCTGTTTCCCAAGCGTTCATGCCAGCCGTTGAAATCTCGGCTGAGTCATCGGCCTGGACGACCTCTACCTCATCTCCATCCCACTGTATTACGCATTGGTGCATCGTGGAGGGAATGCAACAGCTTGGCGTGGATCCAATCTCTTCCTAGCGTAACAAGCATAGGTGCTCTTGCTATCGACGATGAAGAACGTCGTAGGGATGGTTTTCCTTCCTACGGTCGGATCCACGTTCGGAACACCTTGTACGTCAGACGCTTGGCCGTTGAAATCACTCAATGTCACGTTGGTCTTGATCAGATCCGAGCTAGAGCGTCCCAACCGACGTAGCATGGAGTATGGCATAATGTTGACTGCCGCTCCGGTGTCCACCAACATCTTGTTGACAGGCCTCCCATCGATGTAACCTCGCAAGTACAGGGCCTTCAGATGTCTGTAGCTTCTTTCTCGTGGCTTCTCAAAGATAACTGGTCGTGGGCCCCAGTCAAGTTGTGCCACGGGTGCCTCGTCTAATCCTGGAGCACTAAACTCCGTCGGAAGGATGAACACCATATTTGTGCCAGCCGATGTTTCATCATCGGCTTTCCTTTGCTTGGGTCGCCACTCCATTTTCTGTGGTCGACCCTCTTCATCTAGGGTTCGTTGAATTTTCGCGGCCAGATCAGGCCGCGCCTTCCTTAGCGTGTGCAGGTATAGCCTTTCGGCTTCCTCCAAGCCACGCAGTCGCTGAACCCTACGCTTTTGGGAACGGCTGAGTCCATCAGGGCACCACCTTGGTCGGTGGTACTTGTCTTCTTCTTCATCATCGTCTTCCAAATCCTCGAGATCTTCCACCCGAGGGGACTCAGCGTGCTTGGTTCGAGGCGGGAGAGGTCCTAAGCGTTGGAACACGGACACGTTAGCTGCATCCTCCCTCATCTGTTTACATTCTGGGCAGTTGCCGATTGTAGGCAATCGGCTCATTCCTGAATCCCAGCAGTGTCTGAAGAAGGGGCAGTCCCAGTGCCTATCCTCGTCGTCTTGCTCCCTCGATTTTTCCTTGGCACGGCGCTCGTATTCCTCCTCGTCGCGATCATGCCGACGATGTCTCCTAGCGTCCCTAGCCAGACGGTCTCTATCATCATCGTCGCTGGATCGTCGGCGTTGGCTATATTGACTCACGTACTTGTTGAGGAGGTGATCAGAGAGAGGTCGCTAATATCTTACGTTCCTTACTTCTCCCTCTGTGATATAGCGCTTGCCATCGTGCCGGAGCCGATCGCGTGGAGCGGCCTCCTCTGTGTCCTTGCTACGAGAGCAGCTGCCCTCGTCTCCATCCTTGCCAGAGTGGTGTCCAGGTCCTACCATGTTGATGTTGAATGAGAATCCTGGTCGGCAACCTTCGGTGGTAAGTGCACTCCACCATGTTAACGGCGGGGAAGGGGTGGGTGTCGACCTTCATGGCGTGCTCGGTTGAAAATCGGACGTCCTTGTTCTATCGCCATTTGGATCTACCGACGCCACACCCTGCGGTCGTTGGTGGCATGGGAGAACGAGTTATGCCATTTGCGGTATGGCTTTCCGTTCAGCTCCTGTACCGTGGGGATTTTGAGGCCTTCGGGTAACTTCAACCGCTTCTCCTTGAGTAAGAGGTTGAAGATTTGCTCGATTTTAGTCACGTCAAAATCAAACCCTGCAGGCGGACTCGGTGGCTTAACCCATTTGCGAGGACACGGGGGTTGCCCCGAGTCCATTCAGCCACTCGCTACCTCTTGATCTCCCGCGAGCCTTCGTATTCATCTGCCTCAACCAGGACTACCGCACGCTTGAATTTGTCCTGGTACAAGTCCGGGTGGCGTTGTTCATATAATGACGGCTTACGAACCATGTGCGCCGGTGAAGGGTAGTACGCTTGGGAGGCCATGTCCTTGATTGGTGATGCAAGGCCCACCACCGCCAACTCGGCCTGCCTCCTTTTCGGTCACACGAGCCGAATAACATCGGTTCCTAAGATTTCGAAGCGCCGGACGTATTCCGCCACGGCTTCTCCACGCTTCGACGTATTTGTGCTAGATCGGCAAGGCCGGACTCGGAAGCCTCCGAGTGATACCGCATGTGGAACTCGTTCTTCCAACTGCTTCCAAGTCCGGATCGAGTCACGGTGGCAACGAAGTGTACCACCCGAAAGCCGATCTCGTGAGGGATCGTGCGAAGAACCTCACACGTAGCTCATCTCGCTGCTGAGATCGTGCCCAGTCTGTGCCAAATATCGGCTCACATGCTCGATGGAGCTGGAACCATCCGATCCATTGAACTTGGAGAAATCGGGGAGCCGATATTTGGGTGGTAGCGGGATCAACTCGTACTCGTTGGGGTACGGCTTGGAATAGCCGATTGTCCTCCTTTTCGGCACCATGCCGAACTGGTCTCTCGAGTATGGTACCGATTTGATCCGCGGTGCTTGGCTGCGGAGTCAAATTCGAAGATTCGCCGGAGTGGCATACTTAGCCAGCCATGCTTGCTTTTCCAGCTACGAGCCAAGCTGCGGGAGCTGAGCTCTGGAGGTTTGTCGGAGTGGCATACTTAGCTAGCCACGTCTGCTTCTCAAGATCTGTTGCTGAAGTTCCTCCTGCTTTCCCAGAAGTCCCTGCTGTTGCGGCCTGGTTCGTGAGCGCCCAGTTACCGCAGTCTGGCACGTATGTGCATGTGTATCTGTGAGGGATCTCCTTAGGCGCCTCGTACAAGAACTGGTAGTCACTAGGGTCACCACCGATCTTGTAGACGACGAATGCCGGTGAATTCGGCACTTCTGGTGCTGCCAACGCGTATGGCAACGGTGGACGGGACTAGAGTGGCATCTCTCCTTGGAAAGTCCCGAGAGCTGGTCCTGGCGGAGAGTACTGATGACTCATGATTTCCTGGATTACTCGAAGAGCAACACGCTCCAAAGTGTTCACCAGGTTCTCAGAGTGGCGGTGTAGCGAATGAGCTACCATGAAGTTAATCTCCTGACGCAGGGACCTGGTGCGTTCTTCGGACGGGGCGGACAGGTCCACTCCATCGAGCGCGCCTTCGAGTGAGAACCCTTTCCACCTCGCTGCCATGTGAGCGGGTTCTGTGAAAGGAGCCGATGAGGTCGGCTTCGAGGATCGCTTTGACCTCGTCATACTTCTTCTTGAGCTCCTCGGTCAGATCCTCGTACGTGACTGGGGTGCCGTCCGCCATCTCAGATGTAGATGGCGAGGTGGTTGATGTCGAAGATTGTCCCACCGGGCGTGCCAGAATGTGTTGCGGTCAGAAACCCACCGGCGAGCAACAACGGGCAACACAGGAGAGCCGGGAGCAATTTAGGGCTGCGGCTGGCCCTGGTCCCTCCGAGCGACGGCCCGCAAAGACTCCGGCACGCACGTCCGATGCTGATGCAAGGGCGTGCCACCTGACCTATACCGGTCGTAGAAGGTGATGGAGATGCCTCGCTTAGTTTCCTGCATGGCATACACGTAAACATTAAATACGAGCCTCGATCGGCTCTCGAGGTTGTCTCGTGAATCGGCTCAAAGAGCCAATCCACCCATGATTCGCACGAGGTGTACGAATATATGGTGGTCCCGCTGATCAAGATAAAGCTAAAACGATCTACGGCGATTTGGGGTTTTCACCGCATAATCGGATCATCCTACTCGTGATTGGGCCTCGCGGCCACGCACGGTGATCGTAAGCCGATCCTAGACAAGGCCTAAAAACCAACACGAGGTTGATCCCCGGAACATCTTGTCTAGGGCTAGCAAACTACACCCTACGCGCCGCTGGATCCTCCAACCCTTTGTAAGGCCTAACTATGCAGATATTAAACTAATCCTTGAAGAACAAGGAGCAACCATAACAGATCGGATCTACTAAATAATGATCAAGCGGGGTGCCGCCCCTACACCTAAGATAGGTGTAAGGGCGGCTAGATGTCTAAGGGTTGCACGACGATAGCATATGATACGAAGAACAATGCTAACCCTAATACATCTAAGATAACTACGTTGCTCGCCATCAAAAAGGCTTCAGTACGAGCAACGCATGGATGACGAATAAACTTGTATTGCCTAGATCGCAAGATGCGATCTAGGCAGCATGATGCTTACCCGGAAGAAACCCTCGAGACAAGGGAGTTGGCGATGCGCCTAGATTGGTTTGTGGTGAACGTGATTGTTGTTTATTTCATAAACCCTAGATACATATTTATAGTCCGTAGACTTTCTAGCGTGGGAACAATCCCAACCGTGCACGAGTCAAACTCTAACTAATCGACACGTATCCTACTATGTTACGGAATACAAGGGCAAACTAGCCCAAACTTTGCATATAAGGCCGATTCACGTATATTCTTCCATGTATATTCTTCAAGCCCATCTTGATCGCGGCCCACCTCTGATTCGGTCAAATTCTGGTGATAACAAAATGACACCATACAAGTTATGGTATGGGTATAAACCCTAATAGTCTTTTCTTTAAATTTTGGTCTAAGAGTTTACAACCAAAATCGGATGAATGTCTTTGTTGGTTATCCCAGAGATTTAATTGGGAATTCTTCCCACGAGACAAAGACAAAAGTGTTTGTCAATGTTTCTTATTTCCAAGAAATTGTTTCTAGCGAAGTATTTGAGTGGGAGGACAATAGAACTTGATATGGTTTATGAACCTGAGCATAATGATCAGAGTAGCGCATCATCGGAAATGGTTCCGGAAGCGGCCACAACGATCATGGCTTCCATGACTACAAAGTGTTTTAGCCATGGAGATCGAAGTATTTATTGAACCTTGTAGGTATGGTTTACTTTGTGATCAAATAAATGATTTGTGGACAAAGGATTGATTTTGAACAATGATAAACAAACTACGAATAAACAAGTTATGATGGGCCCTGACTCCGTTAGAATGCCTATACGCCATGAAATCCAAGATAGATGAATACTTTTTGAAAGTAAATGGATCTATAAAATTGATGGACTTGGATGGAATATCCTTGAATAAGCTCGACTTGTCGAAAAATTGTTTACGACAAAGTTCAAAGAGTTGACTACGATAAGATTAAATCTTCCGTAGCAATGCTTATAGTCTATGTGGATTATCCTAGTAATCACTACATATTTCTTTTATGAGATATGCTAGTAGGATGGCAAAATACATTACTTAACAGAAGTATGTATTAAAGGTGTATACAAGATACAACCAAGAGTTTTGCTGGTCCATAGAATACTAGATAGGTATACAAAGTTCAATTGGATGAAGTGAGTATCGCGGAGTTGGAATCTTCACCAGATGAAATAATCGAAGAGTTTTTGATTTCATCAGAGATGGTGAAGAGGCTTGCATTTGCAAGAAATTAAGTGGGAGCGATGAGACATATTTATAATACTTTATGTAGATGACATATAGTTGGTTATAAATGATGTAATTATATACTTGATTAAAAGGTTTCATTGAAAAATTAACTTCAATGAAAGTGATATGGACTGAAACAAATTTTGTGTCAAGATCTATGAAGATAGATTGAAACACATAATATGTTCAAGTCAAAGTACATAGAATGGATATTGAAATAGTTCAATATAAAAATATTAAGAAAATATTCTTGTCATGTTAAGTTTTAACAAGACTTGAGTGTATCTGACACTCAATGAGTAAAAACACATGAGTGATTATAGATCACGGATAATATGTACACAATCAGATGTCCTGTGCTCTAAAAGGTGTTATGAGCATGTACCAGAATGATTCATGTGATGATCGTTGAAAAACAGTAAGAATATTCTTGAGTACTTAAGAAGAACCAAGTATATATATATAGTTTTGTATGGAGAAATGACAAACAAATCGCTGTAAGATGTTGCACCAATATTTGTTTTGTCACATATGAAAATAAAATTTCAATCTCAAATTAGACTAAGTGTTGTTTAAAAAGTAGCACAATAAGCTAGAAGTTGTCTATGCTAGATTTAGAAGAATTCTAAATATTGTGACGGATTCTACAAAAGAAGGCAGAGTATGTCATTGTTTTGACAATGACAAAGGATGTTAAAGTCAAGAGGTTCTTTGAGAACTTGGTGTAGTTCCGACAGAGTCAGAACTTTGAAGCTATATTGTGTGTGACAATATTAGTAACATATTTCAGACCGCGAAATTAAGGTTCCACCAGAAGACCAAACATAATTAATGCCGACTCATTTGGAAATGAGTGACGTTGAGACGCAAATGAATTACAAAATACATACGTTTCTGAGCATGTCAGATCCGTTGACTAAAACCTCTCCCGTGAGCAAAACATGATAAAACACCAGAAGTCCAAGGTGTTATATCTTTACAAATATAAACTAGATTATTGACTCTAGTGCAAGTGGGAGACTGAAGGAGATATGACCAAGAGGCAATAATAAAAGTGGTTATTATATATCTTTATGTTTATGATAAATGTTTATATATCATGCTATAACTGTATTAACCGAAACATTAGTACATGTGTGATATATAGACAACAAAGAGTCCCTAGTATGCCTCTTAACTAGCTTGTTGATTAATGGATGATTAGTTTCATAATCATGAACATTGAATGTTATTAATAACAAGGTTATATCATTATATGAATGATGTAATGGACACACCCAATTAAGCATAGCATAAGATCACGTCATTGAGTTATTTACTATAAGCTTTCGATACATAGTTACCTAGTCCTTATGACCATGAGATCATGTAAATCACTTATACCGGAAAGGTACTTTGATTACACCAAACGCCACTGCGTAAATGGGTGGTTATAAGGTGGGATTAAGTATCCGGAAAGTATGAGTTGAGGCATATGGATCAACAGTGGGATTTGTCCATCCCGATGACGGATAGATATACTCTCGGGCCCTCTCGGTGGAATGTCGTCTAATGTCTTGCAAGCATATGAATAAGTTGAAAAGAGACCACATACCACGGTACGAGTAAAGAGTACTTGTCAGGAGACGAGGTTGAACAAGGTATAGAGTGATACCGATGATCAAACCTCGGACAAGTAAAATATCGCGTGACAAAGGAAATTGGTATCGTATGTGAATGGTTCCACTAGTAGGAAAAGCCTCATCAGTGGCGCACGAAAATTTGATTCTGTGGCGCACGGGTGGTGCGCCACAGAAACGTCGCCACAAAAATAAGCTTTCTGTGGCGCACCTGGTCGTGCGCCACGAAATAAGGTCTACGTGGCGCACTTGTTCTTAGGTGCGCCACGCGAAAAGCGTGCGCCACGGAATTGCTTCTTAGTGCGCCACGGAATTTGCTTGTATTATACACGATTTTGTGCTGCTCTGCTATACATATGCGGTTTATACACGGCAATACGGATACACAATACGGATACACAGGTTATATACAACAACATTCAGATATAATATAAATATCATGTACATTGCACGGATATAACATAGACATCATCATCACATTACTTAGAGCCCGATCGAGATACATATATAGTGGCAAGTGTCAAATGTTTTGCATACAACTCTTAATTCATACAAAATTCACAATTTCGAGATACAAAGTAGTCTTCATCCGGTTCCTCCTTTGCTCCGTCATCTCTACCCACCGGGCTCGCTTGCATCGGGGTCCTTCCATCCAGTTCCTACTATGATGAAAATGGAAGAAAGTGAGACCAACAAGTATCCGATGCACAAGAGAAATGGAATAAATGCCTCATACATTGTTGGTCAACACAAATATTAACATTCGGGGACGGTGTAAGTGAGACCAAGTCCGATGCACAAGAGATTGATATTTGTGCTATCTTACCAGGCTCACTTACGCCGCCCCGAGTGTACGGTGACCAAACATTTTAATCATCGGCATTTTGAAAATGTCAAAGCAAATGGAATGACAAAATGGAATAAGTGCCTCATACATTGTTGGTCAACACAAATATTAACATTTAGGGATGGCGTCGGTGAGACCAAGTCCGATGCACAAGAGATTGATATTTGTGCTATCTTACCAGAGCTCACTTACGCCACCCCCAAGTGTACGGTGACCAACATTTTAATCATCGGCATTTTGAAAATACCAAAGCAAATGGAATGACAAGGGCCTCATACTTTGTTGGTCGAAACAAATATTAACATTCCGGGACGGAGTTAGCGAGCCAGGTAGGATGCACAAGAGATTGATATTTGTGCAATCACACGAGGCTCACTAACACCGCCCCGAGTGTACGGTGACCAAGCATTTTAATCATCGGCATTTTGAAAATCTCAAAGCAAATGGAATGACAAAATGGAATAAGTGCCTCATACATTGTTGGTCAACACAAATATTAACATTTAGGGATGGTGTAAGCGAGGCCAGGTAGGATGCACAAGAGATTGATATTTGTGCTATCTTACCAGGCTCACTTACGCCACCCCGAGTGTACGGTGACCAAACATTTTAATCATCGGCATTTTGAAAATCTCAAAGCAAATGGAATGACAAAATAGAATATGTGCCTCATACATTGTTGGTCAACACAAATACTTTGCAGAAGGGCCCCCTTTCCCCGGTCGGCGTTCCGTCAACGGGTGCTTGACGACACAACAACGCCGATCTGCATCTCCGGCGCGGAACCACGCCGGTCCTCGCTGTCCGGTGAACGAGTCCTTGATGCAAAGACCGTGCCGGCCTGCCCAGCATTATGCTGGGCCGTGTTGCCGCGCTTCAAGCCGTGTGTCCCGCGCCCTGCATTGCTCGCCTTCTTGCCCGGTGAACCAATAGGTCGATCGTTGGAATAAGGAAACCGATGACGGCCCGGTCGCAAGATTAAATTGCGATCGGCCGTCATCGGCTTCCTTATTCCAACGATTAGTCTATTCGTTCACCGGGCAAGAAGGCGAAGAGTGCGAGGCGCATGATCGACACGGCCTGAAGCGCGACAACGAGGGTCGGCATGATGCTAGGGAGGCTGGCACCGTCTTGGCATTAAGTACTCGTTCACGTACTGGACGGCGAGAGAAGAAAAGTGGTGCTGCGCCGGAGACGCATGTCGGCGTTGTTGTCTCATCAAGGACTCGTTCACGGAACGGCGGCCAGGGAAAGGGGGGCTCGTCTACAAAGTATATTGCGGCGTATAGGTGACCAAACATTCTAATCATCGGCACTAAAATGGAAGAAAGGCCAATGCAATTAAGAAGTAGCTAGTATGAACTAAATGGAATGCCTCATACTTTGTTGGTCGAAACAAATATGAACATCCCGGGATGGCGTTAGTGAGGCCAGGTAGGATGCACAAGAGATTGATATTTGTGCCATCACACCAGGCTCACTAGCGACACCCGGAGTGTACGATTGACCGAACATTCTAATCATCGGCACTAAAATGGAAGAAAGAGCCAAGTGGTATCAACTAAATGGAATGCCTCATACTTTGTTGGTCGAAACAAATATTAACATCCGGGGATGGAGTAAGTGAGGCCGGGTAGGATGCACAAGATATTGATATTTGTGCCATCACACCAAGCCTCACTTGTTCCACTCCCGAGTGTACGAGTGATCGACCAACCATCTAATCATCGACAAGTAAATCACTTGGGGTAATGTTAAAATGTTTGTCTCCATATTTGGGAGACATTTTTAATATTGGAGTCTAGCTAATGGAAATCAAGAACTAGTCTTGATCTCCAAATGGTGATTAGAGGGAATTTATTCATCTTAAGCAACATTAGGGACAAATGGGATCATGCAAGGGACTTGGGTCATTTGGATCATAAGGCATCAATTAAGGAGGCAACCAGGGACAAAGGGAAACATTTGATGATCCATTATCATAGGCAACAAAGCAGCAACTTTTTCCCCTCTAATCTAGCTAGAGTCCTTAAAAGAAATCCATCATAAGCATGGTCAAATACACATATATAGCATTTGGAGAGCAAACAAGCAAGTAGCCATATCACTCAATCCAATAATATAGTAATTTGGATCATAAGGCATCAATTAAGGAGGCAACCAGGGACAAATTAAGGGAAACATTTGATGATCCGAGTAAGTGCATGACACTTTGAGCTACCCAAGAATAAAGGCCAACAAGTGGATAAACATCTGCTCAACCATTTCTTGCACTAGAGGAAAAGTAACCAACATTGAAACTTGAATAGTCAAGTGACACTACAAGCAGCTCACACACACATGCAAACACATGTGTTGACGAGTAACTAATGGATATCAAGAACTAGTCTTGATCTCCAAATGGTGATTAGAGGGAATTTATTCATCTTAATTAAGCAACATTAGGGACAAATGGGATCATGCAAGGGACTTGGATCATTTGGATCATAAGGCATCAATTAAGGAGGCAACCAGGGACAAAGGGAAACATTTGATGATCCATTATCATAGGGACATAAGTCAAGATGCTCAAATACACATAGCATGCATGGAGCAGATGCTCCAAAGGGATTATTCATCACTTGGTATATAGACCAAGTGATGCTGGCAAAAGAGAGGCCAATCAAGAACCAAGTAAATCCAAGTAAGTGATAGATATGCCTAAACAAGCAACAACACATAGCATATCCCAGCTAACCAGATGAGACAAGTCTTGGTAGCCAACTGAATCACCTAGCACCACCTAGCCTTTTAAAACCATCAGAAACAGTCCTTTTTCTTCAAAGGATACCATAGTGGCATTCATTTACATGATCCCCTACTGTGGATATCTCTATTTTCATCAAAGCCAACACAAGAAATAGAAATTTATCATTACTCAGTTGAGTTCAAAACAAAGCTGGGGTACCATAAGGGATTATTCATCACTTGGTAGTAACCATCATAAGCATTCCATTTAAATCACACATTTTAGTATATGTTCTTATCCAAGTTTTTGCCTCAGCCTTTGCATCATTGGCTGAGCTAAGACATCAAGCTTCGGCCAGGGAGCATTCTTTATTTTTAGGGAACTATATGAACTATATGCACATGATCCAAGTAAGCATCCCCACTAATCAGAGCATTATAAGCATACCATAAGCTCACAAGAATCCATCAAGTAAATCATCAGGGGTCCAAAAAACTTGGGGTCCAGAAAACTAATCCCAACAGAGAATTACTTGGGGTCCAGAAAACTAATCCCAGGCCAACCAAGAGCAACTATAAATATGTATGTATACAAGCCCACCAGTAGCATTTCATGCATTTAAATTCCTATGAACCAGTTAACCTCACTGAGCACAACAAGCATTTAAATGAACAGTAGCATCAAATTCCTATGAACCCATCAAGAAAATTGTTAACGATTAACCTCACCGAGCACAACAAATGAACCAGTAGTAATAAGCCATCAAGATTAACAGTTAACCTCACCGAGCACAACAAATGAACCAGGTAGCATCAAATGAACCAACCGAGTAGCAATGCATCACTAGCAGACAATGCATCCAGAGCCAACAAATGAACCGAGTAGCATCAAGATTAACAGCTAAGCATCACTAGCAGCAATGCATCCAGAGCCAACCGAGCGAGCATTTCGTCGAGCACGTTGTGCTCGCGCGGGAGAGGAAGAGGGAGGGGAGGGGAGGGAGCTTACCGACGATTTGGACAGTTGTGGAGGAGCTCACCGACGACGACGGCAGGGGTGGAGGTCGCGGCGGCTCTTCCACCTTGACGCGGCGGCGGCTCCTCCACCTTGACGCCGCGCCGGCCCCTCCTCCTCCACGCCGCAGCGGCTTGTGCTCGCTGGTGGCGGGGATGGGTGGAGCGTGGCGGCATCCGGCCCTCGCGGAGGAAGGCGGCGGCGGCGGCGACAGCGACGGCATCGCTCGCCATGGAAGGCGGCGGCGCGGGGAGAGAGGGGAGAGAGGGGAGAGGAACTTCGTGGCGAGGGAGGGGTACGGCCTTGATATAGGACACGTTATTTCTGTGGCGCACCGAGACAAGTGCGCCACAGAAAACATTATTTTTGTGGCGCACTGTCGCCGTGCGCCACAGAAGAAGTCTGTGGCGCACCGAGGTTTGTGCGCCGTAGAAATTGTAAAACCAATGGTTGGGGGTGACAGGGTGTGGGGCCCACCAAGTTTTTGTGGCGCACGGTTTAGTAGTGCGCCACAAAATTAAGCTATTTCTGTGGCGCACCGAGCTTCGTGCGCCACAAAATAAGTTTCTGTGGCGCACTCAAAACGGTGTGCCACAGAACTAAGCTTCGCCTATAAGGGTTTTCCTACTAGTGTTCATTCGATCACTGAAGTCATCGTTGAATATGTGGGAGCCATTATGGATCTACAGATCCCGCTATTGGTTATTGGTCGGAGTGAGTACTCAACCATGTCCGCATAGTTCGCGAACCGTAGGGTGACACACTTAAGGTTTGATGTTGAAATGGTAGAACTTGAATATGGAATGGAGTTCGAATATTTTTTCGGAGTCCCGGATGAGATCCCGGACATCACGAGGAGTTCCGGAATGGTCCGGAGAATAAGATTCATATATAGGAAGTCATATTCCAAGTTTGGAAATGATCCAGGTGCATTTATGGCAGGTTCTAGAAGGTTCTAGAAAAGTCCGGAAGAAATCACCATGGAAAGTAGAGTCCCGGAGGGACTCCACCTTGCATGGCCAGCCAACCCTAAAGGGGAGGAGTCCAAGGTGGACTCCCCAAGGGTGGCCGGCCAACCCCCCTCATGGAAGGGGGGAATCCCACCCCAAGTGGGATTCCCACCTTGGGTAGGTTTCCCTACACATGGAAGGTTTTTGGTTCGGGTCTTATTCGAAGACTTGTAGTCCAACACTTGGGGCTTCCACCTATATAATGAGGGGCATAGGAGAGGGGGCTGACCACCACAAGCCCATAGCTTGGCCGCACCCATAGGTGTCCGGCCACCCCCTCTCCCAAACCCTAGCCGCCCCCTCTCTCCTCCTCTTCTCCCGCACGCTTAGCGAAGCTCCGCCGGAGATCTCCACCGCCACCGCCACCACGCCGTCGTGCTGCCGGATTCAAGGAGGAGCTACTACTTCCGCTGCCCGCTGGAACGGGGAGAAGGACGTCGTCTTTATCAACACCGAACGTGTGACCGAGTACGGAGGTGCTGCCCGATTGTGGCACCGTGATCAAGATCTTCTACGCGCTTTTGCAAGCGGCAAGTGATCGTCTACCGCAGCAATAAGAGCCTACTCTTATAGGCTTTGGAAATCTTCAAGGGTTAGTCTTGATCATCCCCTCGTTGCTCCCGTCTTCTAGATTGCATCTTGGCTTGGATTGCGTTCTCGCGGTAGGAAAATTTTTGTCTTCTATGCAACGAATCCCTACATGTGTAAGCAAAGGTTGGGGGGAGTGTCACTCATAATAAAACTAAAATACGTGTGTAAACAAAAGAGAAGAGGGATGATCTACCTTGCTGGTAGAGATAACGTCCTTCATGGGAGCCGCTCTTGAAAGTCCGGTTGGCGAGGTAGTTGGTGTACCCATTACCATTCGTTGACAACAACAAACACCTCTCAAAATAATTTTACTCCTGTTTTAAAAATGGAAAGCTCTAGCGCATGTTAATCTCTGCTTCCCTCTGCGAAGGGTCAATCTTTTACTTTTATGTTGTGTCTCCATCCTTTCTTTGAGCACTTTCTTGGGAGCACAACTGTCATTCTTAGTATAATATGCTTGTCTCAAAATATGATTGATTGCGGTATAACTTTGATGCTTTTATCTTTGACAATCACTATTTCTAGTCTTTCTATGAACTTCAGAGGTGCCTGAGCATTTATGTTTTGCTGATCAAACATGGCCAAGCGAGATACCACTTTATCATACCCTTTTATGAACATTGCAATCTTGCTTATAGACATGATTCATGATGCTTATTATTAATTGTTGGTAACTTTCCATGATTGACATAGCTATTAGATGATCTTATTTACATGAACCTTATTATGAATTGCCTAAGTACTAGCCATATCATGAGAATATTTACATCATATGAGCAAATGTGTTCGTGAAAGTTCTTTTATCGTAATAGTTGTTAACTGAATTGCTTGAGGACAAGCAATAAGCTAAGCTTGGGGGGAGTTGATACGTCCAAAACGTATCTACTTTCCCGAACACTTTTGCTATTGTTTTGCCTCTAATTTGTGTGTTTTGGATACAACTAACGCGGACTAACGCTGTTTTCAGTAGAATTGCTCTGGTGTCTTGTTTTTGTGCAGAAATTCAACTTTCGGGAAAATCCTCGGAATTTATATCAATGGGCCTATTTTACAAGAATACTCAGGGAGCCAGAAGGGCAAGCCAGGTGGAGGCCCGAGGGCCCCACACACCAGGCCGGCGCGGCCCGGGGGGGCGCCGCCCTAGTGTGTGGCCCCCTCGGCCGGCCTCCGATGCCCCCCTCTGGACTACTTAAAGGGTTCGATCTAAAAATCGCGACCAAGAAGTCGAAGTCGCCAGAAACCCTCCAGAACGCCGCCACATCACGAAACTCCGTCTCGGGGGCCAGAAGTCTCTGTTCTGGCACTCCGCCGGGACGGGAATTGGAGGAGATCATCGCCATCATCACCACCGACGCCTCTCCATCGACCAGCCATGTTTCCCCCATCCATGTGTGAGTAATTCCCCCACTGTAGGCTGAAGGGGATGGTAGGGATTGGATGAGATTGGTCATGTAATAGCATAAGATTGTTAGGGCATAGTGCCTAGTGTCCGTAATTGTTATTTTGATGATATTGTTGCAACTTGTTATGCTTAATGCTTGTCACTAGGGCCCGAGTGCCATGATCTCAGATCTGAACATGTTATTGTTTCATCATGATATTCATTGTTTTATGATCTTACCTGCAAGTTGTATACACATGTCGCTGTCCGGAACCAAAGGCCCCGAAGTGACGTAAATCGGGACAACCGGAGGGGATGGTAGTGATGTGAGGATCACATGTGTTCACGGAGTGTTAATGCTTTGCTCCGGTACTCTATTAAAAGGAGTACCTTAATATCCGAGAGATTCCTAGAGGCCCGGCTGCCACCGGCTGGTAGGATAAAAGATGTTGTGCAAGTTTCTCATTGCGAGCACGTACGACTATATATGGAACACATGCCTATTGATTGCTTTGTACTTGGACACTCGTTTTATTATTATCCTGCAAATGCCTCGCTTTGATTGTTACATGAGTTTCTCTCATCCATGCAACGCCCGTTATCCGTCCCCGTGCCTACGATATTTTAAGCCTGCTTGTTTACTAAAATCACTACTGCTGTCTTTTTTACTCTGCTGCTCGTTATTTCACTACGCTACTTGCTATAAAACGTTACTACTGATAAACTTTTGCGAGCAAGTCCGTTTCCAGGTGCAGCTGAATTGACAACTCCGCTGTTAAGGCTTTCAAGTATTCTTTGTCTCCCCTTGTGTCGAATCAATAAATTGGGTTTTACTACCCGCGAAGACTATTGCGATCCCCTATACTTGTGGGTTATCAGTGGCCGGCCCCCTTAGGTGGAGTCCACCTTGGACTCCCCCACTAGGGTTGGCCGGCCATGGGGAGGTGGAGTCCCTCCGGGACTCCTCCTTCCTTAGTAATTCCTTCCGGACTTTTCTAGAACCTTCTAGAACCTTCCGTAAAATCACCGGATCATTTTCAAACTTATAAAATGACTTCCTATATATGAATCTTATTCTCCGGACCATTCCGAACTCCTCGTGATGTCCGGGATCCCATCCGAGACTTCGAACAATACTTAGAACTCCATTCCATATTCAAGTTCTACCATTACAACATCAAACCTTAAGTGTGTCACCCTACGGTTCGTGAACTATGTGGACATGGGTGAGAACTCTCTCCGTCCAATAACCAATAGCGGGATCTGGAGATCCATAATGGCTCCCACATATTCAACGATGACTTTATTGATCGAATGAACCATTCACATACGATACCAATTCCCTTTGTCACGCGATATTTTACTTGTCCGAGGTTTGATCATCGGTATCACTCTATACCTTGTTCAACCTCGTCTCCTGACAAGTACTCTTTACTCGTACCGTGGTATGTGGTCTCTTATGAACTTATTCATATGCTTGCAAGACATTATACGAAATTCCACCGAGAGGGCCCAGAGTATATCTATCCGTCATCGGGATGGACAAATCCCACTGTTAATCCATATGCCTCAACTCATACTTTCCGGATACTTAATCCCACCTTTATAACCACCCATTTACGCAGTGGCATTTGATGTAATCAAAGTACCTTTCCGGTATAAGTGATTTACATGATCTCATGGTCATAAGGACTAGGTAACTATGTATCGAAAGCTTATAGCAAATAACTTAATGACGTGATCTTATGCTACGCTTAATCGGGTGTGTCCATTATATCATTCATATAATGATATAACCTTGTTATTAATAACATCCAATGTTCATGATTATGAAACTAATCATCAATTAATCAACAAGCTAGTTAAGAGGCATACTAGGGACTCTTTGTTGTTTACATATCACACATGTATCAATGTTTCGGTTAATACAATTATAGCATGGTATATAAACATTTATCATAAACATAAAGATATATAATAACCACTTTTATTATTGCCTCTTGGGCTTATCTCCAACAGTCTCCCACTTGCACTAGAGTCAATAATCTAGATTACATTGTAATGTACCTGACACCCATAGCATTCTGGTGTTGGTCATGCTTTGCCCTAGGGAGAGCTTTAGTCAACGGATCTGCTATATTCAGATCAGTGTGTACTTTGCAAATCTTTACTTCTCCATCTTCGATGTACTCGCGAATCGAGTAGTAACGCAGCTTGATATGCTTCAGCCTCTTGTATGACCTTGGTTCTTGTGCATTGGCGATGGCACCCATGTTGTCACAGTAGATGACTAGTGGGTCCAATGCACTAGGAACCACATCGAGCTCTACAATGAACCTCTTCATCCATACCGCTTCTGATGAAGCCTCTGAAGCCGCTATGTACTCTGATTCCGTTGAAGACTTCGCCACCGTGCACCGCTTCGAGCTTGCCCAGCTTATCGCAGCACCATTCAATATAAACACGTACCCGGATCGTGACTTAGAGTCATCGGGATCGGTGTTCCAACTTGCATCGGTGTAACTGGTTACAACGAGCTCTTGGTCACCTCCATAACAAAGAAACATATCCTTAGTTCTTTTCAAGTACTTCAGGATATTCTTGACCGCTGTCCAGATGTTCCATCCCCGGATCACTTTGATATCTCGCTAGTCAAACTAACAACATGTGCTATATTCGGTCTAGTACATAGCATGGCATACATAATAGAGCCTCATCGCCGAGGCATAGGGGATCTGACTCATCCTTTCTCTTTCTTCTGCCGTAGCCGGTCCTTGAGTCTTACTCAAGACCTTGCCTGGTAACATAGGTAAGAACCCTTTCTTACTTTCGTCCATTCTAAACTTTTTTAGAATCTTGTCCAGGTATGTACTCTGTGATAGCCCTATTAGACGTCTTGATCTATCTCTATAAATTTTGATGCCTAATATGTATGATGCTTCACCAAGGTCTTTCATTGAAAAACTATTATTCAAATAACCTTTTACACTGCTTAATAGTTCTATATCATTCCCAATCAATAATATGTCATCTACATATAATATCGGGAATGCTACGAGCTCCCACTCACTTTCTTGTAAATACGAGGCCTCTCCATGACACTGTATAAACCCGAAGTCTTTGATCACCTTATCAAAGCGTCGGTTCCAACTTCTCGATGCTTGCTTCGAGTCCATAAATTGAACGCTGAAGTTTGCATACTTTGTCGACATTTTTAGGATCGACAAAACCTTTGGGTTGTACCATATACAACTCTTCCTCAATGTCTCCATTAAGGAACGCCGTTTTGACATCCATACTGCCAAATCTCATAATCGAAAAATGCAGCTATTGCTAACAAAATCCTCACAGATTTTAGCTTCGCTACAGGTGAGAAAGTCTCATCGTAGTCAACTCCTTGAATTTGTCGGAAACCCTTTGCGACAAGTCGAGCTTTATAGACAGTAATATTACCATCACAATCTATTTTTATCTTGAAGATCCATTTATTCTCGACAGCCTTGCGGCTATCAGGTAAGTCTACCAAAGTCCATACTTTGTTATCATACATGGATCCCATTTCGGATTTCATGACTTCTTGCCATTTGTTGGAATCAGGGCTCATCATCGCTTCTTCATACGTCGCAGGGTCTTCATCATTGTTGTCCACAATCATGACATTTAGACAAGGATCATACCAATCAGGAGTGGCACGTTCCCTTGTCGATCTGCGAGGTTCAGTAGTTTCCTCGTTCGAAGTTTCATGATCATTATCATTAGCTTCCTCTGTTGCCGGTTGATACGTCTCCAACGTATCTATAATTTCTGATGTTCCATGCTTATTTTATGAAAATACCTACATGTTTTGTTCACACTTTATGATGATTTTATGCGTTTTCCGGAACTAACCTATTGACGAGATGCCGAAGTGCCAGTTCCTGTTTTCTGCTGTTTTTGGTTTCAGAAATCCTAGTAAGGACATATTCTCGGAATTGGACGAAATCAACGCCCAGCATCTTAGAATCCCACGAAGCTTCCAGAACACCCGAGAGTCACCAGAGGAGGGCCCTGTGGGCCCCAGATGATAGGCTGGCGCGGCCAGGGTTGGGCTGCGCCCCCCTAGTGTGTCACCGCCTCGTCGACCCTCCGACTCCGCCTCTTCGCCTATTTAAAGGTCCCTGACCTAAATTTTCGATACGGAAAAACCACGGTACGAGAAACCTTCCAGAGCCTCCGCCATCGCGAAGCCAAGATCCGGGGACGAGGAGTCTCGTTCCGGCACGCCGCCGGGACGGGGAAGTGCCCCCGGAAGGCTTCTCCATCGACACCGCTGCCATCTCCACCACCATCTTCATCAACGCTGCTGTCTCCCATGAGGAGGGAGTAGTTCTCCATCGAGGCCAAGGGCTGTACCGGTAGCTATGTGGTAAATCTCTCTCCCTATGTACTTCAATACAATAATCTCATGAGCTGCCTTACATGATTGAGATTCATATGATGATGCTTGTAATCTAGATGTCATTATGCTAGTCAAGTGGATTTTACTTATGTGATCTCCGGAGACTCCTTGTCCCACGTGTGTAAAGGTGACAGTGTGTGCACCGTGTGGGTCTCTTATGCTATATTTCACATAATACTTATTCACTGTTATGGATAGCATAATGAAGTGCTTATTTATATCCCTTTATGATTGCAATGTGTTTTGTATCACTATTTATCTATGTGCTACTCTAGTGATGTTATTAAAGTAGTCTATTCCTCCTGCACGGTGTAAAGGTGACAGTGTGTGCATCGTGTAGTACTTGGCGTAGGTTATGATTGTAATCTCTTGTAGATTATGAAGTTAATTATTGCTATGATAGTATTGATGTGATCTATGCCTCCTTCATAGTGTGATGGTGACAGTGGTGCATGCTATGTTAGTACTTGGTGTAATTGCAATGATCTATCATGCACTCTAAGGTTATTTAAATATGAATATCGAATATTGTGGAGCTTGTTAACTCCGGCATTGAGGGTTCGTGTAATCCTACACAATTAGTGGTGTTCATCATCCAACAAGAGAGTGTAGAGTATAGCATTTATCTATTTTGTTATGTGATCAATGTTGAGAGTGTCCACTAGTGACGAGGGAACACCTCGGCAATGCCTACGTATTGTAGACTTGGGTTTCGGGAAGAGCGACGATGGAGATTCCGGGAGCGAGATTGGGAACACGACGTACCCAGCTTCGGGTCCCCTCGGTGGAGGATCCCTACGTGCTGCTAGCAATCCAGTATATGATCATAGATGTGTTTACAGGGTGCCGCCATAGGCGGAGCTATGTTGTCTATCTGTTGTCTATCTGTTGTTTATATGTTGTTCCCTTTATTTCGGGTGCCCTGGCTAGCTTTATATATGCAACCAGCCTAGGGTTTTACAAGAGTCCTAGTCGACTACTTCTTCGGGTTGCCTTGTTGGGCCTTCTCCATATTTGGTCTTCTCCATATTGGGCCGAGCCAGTATACTAATAATGGGTACCCGAAGGGTATGCCCATGTCAGTAGCCCCCGAGTTTATAGGGAAGTCGAAGACTTGCGTAGAAACTCCAAGCATAACCATCTCCGGAGTCGAAGAAAATACAAGGCGAGGTCCATGTCATAGATCATGTGTAGCGTAGATGATATCGACGATTCTTGAAATTATCGGGTGCGCGGCAGCGCTCCCGATGGGAGTAGCCCCCGAGTCTATGTGCAAGTGCTTGCACTTGGGCATAGACTCAAGTTGTACTACTCGATAAAGAACTTAACTATATTTCTGGAAGATTTGATGAAATCCATGTGCTCCCGATGGGAGTAGGCTCCACTCGAGTCGTAGAATCGAGTTGAGTCTACAAACCTTGATTGTCATAGATGCTGTCGAAGTTATTTTTCTATCGGGTGCGCGACCAGCGCTCCCGATGGGAGTAGCCCCCGAGGCTACAGCCAAGTGTTTGCACTTGGGTGTAGGCTCAACTTGCTTTTAATCGACTCCACAATTTTTCCTCTTTCTTTTATCTAATCAGGAGGGTGAACAATACTCTCGATAAGAGTAGCCCCCGAGCCTATGGGCAGGTGCTTGCACCTAGGCATAGGCTCGAGTTGTACTACTCGATAAAGAACTTGGCGCAACCCCTCTTTTTATCGACTCTAGGCCATTGCTATTTTTATTTGACATCCATATCTATATTGTACAGGGATATTGGTAATTGGGGCTAGTTCATCTGACGGATCAGGTACTAGTTAACTGCTCTAGTGGCAATCCGCAAAAACCTACTTCAAGATCACGTCCCTGGACATGATCTCGGGATACTGGTGTTAACTCGACAGGTGCCGCTTAAGGTCTTACCATTCTGTCGAGTCCCAGTCATATTTTATCGGGTACCTAACGCGTCCGTTAGGACCTACGGATAAAAGTAGCAGAGCGCAGTCTTTGGCGATGCCACGCCACACAGAACGGATCTGGGGTCTTACCTTCGCAGAGTTTTGCGGCATTCAGAGATTGTTCGCGACTTTGGCGCTCCGAGAATATTTTGTCAAGTGCCTTGTTCGGCTGATGCAATGACCCATTTTGCGGGTTCTTCTATTTTTCTCTCGGGCTTGATGAGACAGTCGAATATATTGGGTTCTTCTATATTGTCGGGTACATCACCGATGCTCTTGGTCGGAACAATATGGCGAGTCAATGAACCCGAAGATTTGTCCACCTCTTTTTTTTTTTGGTTCCTCCTTGATGAAAATTTCGTCGAGTTCCTCCTTCAGGAAAATTTCTTCGGGTCCTCTTTGAGGACAATTCTTCGGGTCCTCTTTAAGGACAATTCTTCGGGTCCTCTTTGAAGATAATTCTTCGAGACCTCCTTGAGGATAATTTTTCGGGACCTCCTTGAAGATAATTCTTCGGGACCTCCTTGAAGATAATTCTTCGGGACCTCCTTGAAGATAATTCTTTGGCACCTCCTTGAAGATAATTCTTCGGCACCTCCTTGAAGATAATTTTTCGGCACCTCCTTGAAGATAATTTTTCGGCACCTCCTTGAAGATAATTCTTCGGGTCCTCCTTAAGGATAATTCTTCGGGTCCTCCTTGAATAAAATTTCATCGGGTTCTCTTTTGAAGAAAATTTCGTCGGGTTCTCTCACGATTTTATCGGGTTCCTCCCTGAAGAAGATTTCGTCGGGTGCTAGTTTGATTCCGTCGGGTTCCTCCCTGAAGAAGATTTCGTCGGGTGCTCTTTTGATTTCGTCGGGTTCCTCCCTGAAGGAGATTTTGTCGGGTGCGCGGTCAGCGCTCCCGATGGGAGTAGCCCCCGAGGCTATGGTCGGGTGCGCGCATCTGGAAATAGGCTCAAGAACTTGTATAATTTGCTTTCTCCTGCACAAATAAACAAACTTTTTCTATCTTTTCCTTGACTCTCTTTTTTCCATGCGGTGTCAGATGCTCATATTCGATGATATGTAAAGTGAATATATGCCGCGCAGCCCCCAAGTGTCGGGTGCGGTGAAATTAAATGATAATCAACTTTATGTGAAATAAAGGAACACTTAGCTTATTGGGCACGACGGAATCGATGCGCGATGAGGTCTTCGAGTGCAGCGAAAAAGTCGAGCCGAAGTAGAAACCACCGAATTAACGAAAGTGGATACCACCAAATTATTGATGAAGAGATAGCCGAGCCCCCGAGCACTGCTGGGGTGATGTCATGATTGTTGTTTAGACGTCGTGTCACAGTTGTTACTCGGGGCGAAGTTGTTGTCGAGCCCCCGAGTATTATCCGTGTCGCCGAAAGAAGGCCATAAGGATGAAATACTAAAGATGAATCCGAGATGAAGTACTTGAAATGACTTCATATTAAAGATTACACCATGAAATATGAATCATATATTGAAGATGAATTCGCCGATATCATAAAAGATGAATCCATTGACCCGAGGAATCTAAAAATAAACATAGAAAAGAATCCACTGATATCATAAAGGATGAATCCATTGATCCGAAGAAAATAGTTTCAGTAATATCCATAAAAGATGAATCTGCTGATATCATAATCCATTGACCCGAAGCATCCAGTAATAACCATAAAAGATGAATCCGTTGATATCATATAGAGGATGAATCCATTGAGCCAAAGAAAATAGTTCCAGTAATAACCATAGAAGATGAATCCATTGACCCGGAAATGCATCGGGTAATATTGTATAAGTGAACCAATTGTTAACCAAAGAAAACCAATCTATTAATCCGAAGAAATTATATCCACTAAGCCGAAGAAAACAAAGCCACTAAGTTGAAGAAAATAACTCCACTGAGCCGAAGGAAAATAATTCCACTGAGCCGAAGAAAATAGTTCCACTGAGCCGAAGAAAAGAAATTCACCAAATAACCGAGTGTATTTGTGGTAACGAAGTAATGGCACCTCTCTGAGTGTCGGGTGTATTTTATTGAAAAGATATAATAACGCAGCCCCCCGAGTATTTGGATGTGGCGAAAGTAAATAATAGTTAACTTTTGAAAGAGTAACACTTAGCTTTATTATCGGGTGTGGTGGAGCCCACGTGAAAGCAGGTCGTGTGGCGGACGCAGTCGATAGTTATGCGGCGCCTAGCCGGAAGTAGTAGATGTGGCCGACATAGTCGATGAAAAGGACACAATAGAGGCATGCCGTGTTTTAGCCGAAAGTTGTTGGCCCAGCGGAACGCAGTCGATGAAGTGGATCCGCGACGGGTGAATGATACGTCCAAAACGTATCTACTTTCCCGAACACTTTTGCTATTGTTTTGCCTCTAATTTGTGTATTTTGGATACAACTAACACGGACTAACGCTGTTTTCAGCAGAATTGCTCTGGTGTCTCGTTTTTGTGCAGAAATCCAACATTCGGGAAAATCCTCGGAATTTATGCAGAAGGCCCTATTTTCCCAGAATACTGACGGAGCCAGAAGGACAAGTCAGGTGGAGGCCCGAGGGCCCCACACCATAGGGCGGCGCGGCCCAGGGGGGCCCGCGCGGCCATGTGGTGTGACCCCCTCGGCCGGCCTCCGACGCCCTCCTTCTTACTATTTATCGGCCTCGACCTAAAAACGCACGGGGAGAAGTCGAAGTCGCCAGAAACCCTCCAGAACGCCGCCACATCGCGAAACTCCGTCGCAGGAGCCAGAAGTCTCCGTTCTGGCACTCCGCCGGGACGGGGAATTGGAGGAGATCATCGCCGCCATCACCGCCAACGCCTCTACATCAACCAGCCATGTTTCCCCCATCCATGTGTGAGTAATTCCCCCGCTGTAGGCCGAAGGGGATGGTAGGGATTGGATGAGATTGGTCATGTAATAGCATAAGATTGTTAGGGCATAGTGCCTAGTGTCCGTAATTGGTACTTTGATGATATTGTTGCAACTTGTTATGCTTAATGCTTGTCACTAGGGCCCGAGTGCCATGATCTCAGATCTGAACATGTTATTGTTTCATCATGATATTCATTGTTTATTGATCTTACCTGCAAGTTGTATACACATGTCGCTGTCCGGAACCAAAGGCCCCGAAGTGACGAAATCGGGACAACCGGAGGGGATGGTAGTGATGTGAGGATCACATGTGTTCACGGAGTGTTAATGCTTTGCTCCGGTACTCTATTAAAAGGAGTACCTTAATATCCAAGTAGTTTCCCTTGAGGCCCGGCTGCCACCGGCTGGTAGGACAAAAGATGTTGTGCAAGTTTCTCATTGCGAGCACGTACGACTATAATTGGAACACATGCCTATTGATTGCTTTGTACTTGGACACCGTTTTATTATTATTTGCAAATGCCCTGCTATGATTGTTACATGAGTTTCTCTCATCCATGCAACGCCCGTTCATCCATCCCCGTGCCTACAGTATTTTAATCCTGCTGTTTACTAAAATCACTACTGCTGTCTTTGTTACTCTGCTGCTGTTATTTCACTACTGCTACTGCTATAAAACTGTTACTACTGATAAACTCTTGCGAGCAAGTCTGTTTCCAGGTGCAGCTGAATTGACAACTCCGCTGTTAAGGCTTCCAAGTGTTCTTTGTCTCCCCTTGTGTCGAATCAATAAATTGGGTTTTACTTCCCTCGAAGACTGTTGCGATCCCCTATACTTGTGGGTCATCAGTGAACCCCCGAGTGTGCCGATGCTGGAATCCGAGAAAGTGCACGTATATTTGTCATTTGTTCGTAGCGAAGCGTCCGAGCACAGAGCCTCCGGCTGACCGACCTACGCGAAATCCTGCAATTTTTTAGGTTGTTCGTCTGCCAAGATCCAATATTGCTTCATTGCTCCAAAGTGACACGCAATATAAGATAGCCACGTATGTATAAGAAGGGTTAGGTTCTAACAGTAAAATATTTAATATACAGCAGAGCAATCAAGCAATTAGAGAGAAACAAGGAAAAGGATTAATCTGCCTTGCACATCATCAAACGTGCACGCGCGAGACTTCAGGGTCCAGGTAACGCGGAGGCTGCGAGATTCGATTTTGTTCGACTGGTTCTCTGTTCCTTGTACTTCCGCGCACATGTAGACTATGAAGAAAACGTTGGTCGCGGCTGCGTCCTGACGAGGAAGCTCACAAATCGGATGGACCGACTGCGTTCCCGATCGATCTCGCCGTCGTTGATGATGAAGATCCCGCCCGGATAACGAAATCCAGTCGTCGCGATCCCCACAGACGGCGCCAATTGACGAGGGAACACCTCGGCAATTCCTACGTATTGAAGACTTGAGTTTCGGGAAGAGCGACGATGGAGATTCCGGGAGCGAGATTGGGAACACGACGTACCCAGCTTCGGGTCCCCTCGGTGGAGGATCCCTACGTGCTGCTAGCAATCCAGTATATGATCATAGATGTGTTTACAGGGTGCCGCCGTAGGCGGAGCTATGTTGTCTATCTGTTGTCTATCTGTTGTTTACCTGTTGTTCCCTTTATTTCGGGTGCCCTGGCTAGCTTTATATATGCAACCAGCCTAGGGTTTTACAAGAGTCCTAGTCGACTACTTCTTCGGGTTGCCTTGTTGGGCCTTCTCCATATTTGGTCTTCTCCATATTGGGCCGAGCCAGGTATACTAATAATGGGTACCCGAAGGGTATGCCCATGTCAACTGGTGAAAGTATAATCCCTAGGCCTTGTTCCCAAATACTGCAATCATCGCTTGTTTACTGTTCTACTGCATCTGTACTGCCTGTAATATTACCACCATCAACCACACGCCAGTTGTAGCATCAAGCTATTTTCTGGTGCCGTTACTACTGCTCATATATATTCATACCACCTGTATTTCACTATCTCTTCGCCGAACTAGTGCACCTATACATCTGATAAGTGTATTAGGTGTGTTGGGGACACAAGAGACTTCTTGCTTTGTGGTTGCAGGGTTGCTTGAGAGGGATATCTTTGACCTCTTCCTCCCTGAGTTCGATAAACCTTGGGTGATCCACTTAAAGGAAACTTGCTGCTGTTCTACAAACCTCTGCTCTTGGAGGCCCAACACTGTCTACAAGAATAGAAGCACCCATAGACATCAAGCACTTTTCTGGCGCCGTTGCCGGGGAACGAAGGAAAGCTACACCATTTCCTCCCTCGTCAACAGCGCGCCAGTCCTGGACATCATCAAGTATTTTCTGGCGCCGTTGCCGGGGAGGAAAGGTAAAATGTACTCACACTCCGGATCTCGGCTACTAAGCTATTTTCTGACGCCGTTGTAAGTACTCGAAGCTATTTCCTTTAGATCCTGCAATTGCATCTTTTTGTTTCTTGTTTTACACTAGTTTGGCATAATGGAAAACAACATGGAGCTTTTTATTCTATTTCCTGAGTTAAGACATGGATGGTCTGATGCGAAAATTAAAAAACCCATGGAACATATTAGTATGAACACTTTGAACACCATTGTTGCTAATGATATGGAAAATTCTAAGCTTGGGGAAGCTGGTTTTGATGAGCATGATCTTTTTAGTCCCCCAAGCATTGAGAAGAAAATTTACTTTGATGATACTTTACCTCCTATATATGACGATTATAATGATAGTGGTCTCTTGGTGCCGCCTGTTATGGAGGATAAATTTGATTATGATTACAATATGCCTCCTATATTTGATAATGAGAATAATAATGATAGCTACTTTGTTGAATTTGCTCCCACTATTACTAATAAAATTGATTATGCTTATGTGGAGAGTAATAATTTTATGCATGAGACTCATGATAAGAGTGTTTCATTTGATAGTTATATTGTTGAGTTTTCTCATGATGCTACTGGATATTATTATGAGAGAGGAAAATATGGTTGTAGAAATTTTCATGTTACTAAAATGCCTCTCTATGTGCTGAAATTTTTGAAGCTACACTTGTTCTATCTTCCTATCCTTGTTACTTTGCTCTTCATGAACTTGTTTATTTACAAGATTCCTTTTCATAGGAAGCATGTTAGGCTTAAATGTGTTTTGAATTTGCCTCTTGATGCTCTCTTTTGCTTCAAATACTATTTCTTGCGAGTGCATCATTAAAACTGCTGAGCCCAACTTAATGGCTAAAAAGAAAGAACTTCTTGGGAGATAACCCATGTGTTTATTTTACTACAGTAATTTTGTTTTATATTTGAGTCTTGGAAGTTGTTACTACTGTAGAAACCTCTCCTTATCTTATTTTTGTTGCATTGTTGTGCCAAGTAAAGTCTTTGATAGTAAGGTTCATACTAGATTTGGATTACTGCGCAGAAACAGATTTCTGTCTGTCACGAATCTGGGCCTAATTCTCTGTAGGTAACTCAGAAAATTCTGCCAATTTACGTGAGTGATCCTCAGATATGTACGCAACTTTCATTCAATTTTAGCATTTTCATTTGAGCAAGGCTGGTGCCTCTTAGAAATTCGTCTTTAAGGACTGTTCTGTTTTGACAGATTCTGCCTTTTATTTCGCATTGCCTCTTTTGCTATGTGGGATGGATTTCTTTGTTCCATTAACTTCCAGTAGCTTTGTGCAATGTCCATAAGTGTTAAGAATGATTGTGTCACCTCTGAACATGTGATTTTTTGATTATGCACTAACCCTCTAATGAGTTTGTTTCGAGTTTGGTGTGGAGGAAGTTTTCAAGGGTCAAGAGAGGAGGATGATACAATATGATCAAGAAGAGTGAAAGCTCTAAGCTTGGAGATGCCCCGGTGGTTCATCCCTGCATATTTCAAGAAGACTCAAGCATCTAAGCTTGGGGATGCCCAAGGCATCCCCTTCTTCATCGACAACATTATCAGGTTCCTCTAGTGAAACTATATTTTTATTCCATCACATCTTATGTACTTTGCTTGGAGCGTCTGTTTGTTTTTGTTTTTGTTTGAATAAAATGGATCCTAGCATTCATTGTGTGGGAGAGAGACACGCTCCGCTGTTGCATATGGACAAATATGTCCTTAGGCTTTACTCATAATATTCATGGCGAAGGTTGAATCTTTTTCGTTAAACTGTTATATGGTTGGAAACGGAAAATGCTACATGTAGTAATTGGTAGAATGTCTTGAATAATTTGATACTTGGCAATTGTTGTGCTCATGTTTAAGCTCTTGCATCATATACTTTGCACCTATTAATGAAGAAATACATAGAGCTTGCTAAAATTTGGTTTGCATAATTGGTCTCTCTAAGGTCTAGATATTTTCTAGTAAGGGTCGAACAACAAGGAAGACGGTGTAGAGTCTTATAATGTTTACAATATGTCTTTTATGTGAGTTTTGCTGCACCGCTTCATACTTGTGTTTGTTTCAAATAATCTTGCTAGCCTAAGCCTTGTATTGAGAGGGAATACTTCTCGTGCATCCAAATCCTTGAGCCAAACACTATGCCATTTGTGTCCACCATACCTACCTACTACATGGTATTTCTCCGCCATTCCAAAGTAAATTGCTTGAGTGCTACCTTTAAATTTCTATTCTTCATCTTTGCAATATATAGCTCATGGGACAAATAGCCTAAAAACTATTGTGGTATTGAATATGTACTTATGCACTTTATCTCTTATTAAGTTGCTTGTTGTGCGATAACCATGTTCCTGGGGACGCCATCAACTACACTTTGTTGAATATCATGTGAGTTGCTATGCATGTCCGTCTTGTCTGAAGTAAGGGCGATTTACCATGAGTTGAATGGTTTGAGCATGCATACTGTTAGAGAAGAACATTGGGCCGCTAACTAAAGCCATGATCGATGGTGGAAGTTTCAGTTTTGGACAAATATCCTCAATCTCATATGAGAAAATTAATTGTTGTTAAATGCTTAAGCATTAAAGAGGAGCCCATTATCTGTTGTCTATGTTGTCCCGGTATGGATGTCTATGTTGAGAATAATCAAAAGCGAGAAATCCAATGCGAGCTTTCTCCTTAGACCTTTGTACAGGTGGCATAGAGGTACCCCTTTGTGACACTTGGTTAAAACATATGTATTGCGGTGATAATCCAGGTAATCCGAGCTAATTAGGACAAGGTGCAGGCACTATTAGTATACTATGCATGAGGCTTGCAACTTGTAGGATATAATTTACATGATGCATATGCTTTATTACTACCGTTGATAAAATTGTTTCTTGTTTTCAAAACCAAAGCTCTAGCACAAATATAGCAATCAATGCTTCCTCTCTGCGAAGGGCCTTTCTTCTACTTTTATGTTGAGTCAGTTCACCTATTTCTCTCCATCTCAAGAAGCAAACACTTGTGTGAACTGTGCATTGATTCCTACATACTTGCATATTGCACTTGTTATATTACTTTACATTGACAATTATCCATGAGATATACTTGTTATAAGTTGAAAGCAACCGCTGAAACTTAATCTTCCTTTGTGTTGCTTCAATGCCTTTACTTTGAATCTGTTGCTTCATGAGTTAACTCTTATGCAAGACTTATTGATGCTTGTCTTGAAAGTACTATTTATGAAAAGTCATTGTTATATGATTCAGTTGTTTAATCATTGTCTTTATCATTGCTTTGAATCACTTCATTCATCTCATATGCTTTACAATAGTATGATTAAGATCATGTTGGTAGCATGTCACTTCAGAAATTATCTTTGTTATCGTTTACCTACTCGGGACGAGCAGGAACTAAGCTTGGGGATGCTGATACGTCTCCAACGTATTTATAATTTCTGATGTTTCATGCTTGTTTTATGACAATACCTACATGTTTTGTTCACACTTTATGATGATTTTATGCGTTTTCCGGAACTAACCTATTGACGAGATGCCGAAGTGTCAGTTCCTGTTTTCTGCTGTTTTTGGTTTCAGAAATCCTAGTAAGGAAATATTCTCGGAAATTAACGCCCAGCATCTTAGAATCCCACGAAGCTTCCAGAACACCCGAGAGTCACCAGAGGAGGGCCCTGTGGGCCCCAGATGATAGGCTGGCGCGGCCAGGGGGTGGGCCGCGCCCCCCTAGTGTGTCACCGCCTCGTCGACCCTCCGACTCCGCCTCTTCGCCTATTTAAAGGTCCCTGACCTAAATCTTCGATACGGAAAAACCACGGTACGAGAAACCTTCCAGAGCCGCCGTCATCGCGAAGCCAAGATCCGGGGGACAGAGTCTCTCGTTCCCGCACGCCGCCGGGACGGGGAAGTGCCCCCGGAAGGCTTCTCCATCGACACCGCTGCCATCTCCACCACCATCTTCATCAACGCTGCTGTCTCCCATGAGGAGGGAGTAGTTCTCCATCGAGGCCAAGGGCTGTACCGGTAGCTATGTGGTTAATCTCTCTCCCTATGTACTTCAATACAATAATCTCATGAGCTGCCTTACATGATTGAGATTCATATGATGATGCTTGTAATCTAGATGTCATTATGCTAGTCAAGTGGATTTTACATATGTGATCTCCGGAGACTCCTTGTCCCACGTGTGTAAAGGTGACAGTGTGTGCACCGTGTGGGTCTCTTATGCTATATTTCACATAATACTTATTCACTGTTATGGATAGCATAATGAAGTGCTTATTTATATCCCTTTATGATTGCAATGTGTTTTGTATCACTATTTATCTATGTGCTACTCTAGTGATGTTATTAAAGTAGTCTATTCCTCCTGCACGGTGTAATGGTGACAAGTGTGTGCATCGTGTAGTACTTGGCGTAGGTTATGATTGTAATCTCTTGTAGATTATGAAGTTAATTATTGCTATGATAGTATTGATGTGATCTATGCCTCCTTCATAGTGTGATGGTGACAAGTGTGCATGCTATGTTAGTACTTGGTGTAGTTGTGTTGATCTATCATGCACTCTAAGGTTATTTAAACATGAATATCGAATATTGTGGAGCTTGTTAACTCCGGCATTGAGGGTTCGTGTAATCCTACACAATTAGTGGTGTTCATCATCCAACAAGAGAGTGTAGAGTATAGCATTTATCTATTCTGTTATGTGGTCAATGTTGAGAGTGTCCACTAGTGAAAGTATGATCCCTAGGCCTTGTTCCTAAATACTGCAATCATCGCTTGTTTACTGTTTTACTGCATCTCGTATCGCTCGCAATATTACCACCATCAACCACACGCCGCTTGTAGCATCAAGCTATTTTATGGTGCCGTTACTACTCGCTCATATATATTCATACCACCTGTATTTCACTATCTCTTCGCCGAACTAGTGCACCTATACATCCGACAAGTGTATTAGGTGTGTTGGGGACACAAGAGACTTCTTGCTTTGTGGTTGCGGGGTTGCATGAGAGGGATATCTTTGACCTCTTCCTCCCTGAGTTCGATAAACCTTGGGTGATCCACTTAAGGGAAACTTGCTGCTGTTCTACAAACCTCTGCTCTTGGAGGCCCAACACTGTCTACAAGAATAGAAGCACCCGTAGACATCACCGGTGTAGGCGGTACAGGTACAACTTCCGGTACTGCGCTACTCTGATCAACGAGTAAAGATTCATCAATCTCATCGAGTTCTACTTTTCTTCCAGTCACTTCTTTAGTGAGAAATTCTTTCTCAAGAAAGGTTCCGTTCTTAGCAACAAAGATTTTGCCTTCGGATCCGTGATAGAAAGTGTACCCTATAGTTTCTTTAGGGTATCCTATGAAGACGCATTTCTCCGCTTTGGGTTCTAGCTTGTCCGGTTGTAACTTATTTACATAGGCTTCGCAACCCCAAACTTTAAGGAACGACTGACTTAGGTTTCTTATTAAACCATAATTCATACGGTGTCGTTTCTACGGATTTTGATGGTGCTCTATTTAAAGTGAATGCGGCTATCTCTAATGCATAACTCCAAAATGATAACGGCAAATCAGTAAGAGACATCATAAAACAAACCATATCTAAGAGAGTTTGATTACGACGTTCGGACACACCGTTTCATTGTGGTGTTCCCGGCGGTGTCAATTGTGAAAGTATTCCGCATTTCTTTAAATGCATGCCAAACTCATAACTCAGATATTCACCTCCGCGATCAGATCGTAGAAATTTAATCTTCTTGTTACGTTGATTTTCTACTTCACTTTGGAATTCCTTAAACTTCTCGAAAGTTTCGGATTTATGTTTCATGAAATAGATATACCCATATCTACTCGGATCATCCGTGAAGGTTAGAACATAACGATAACCACCGCGCGATGCTACACTCATTGGTCCGCACACATCGGTATGTATGATTTCCAATAAGTCAGTAGCTCGCTCCATCATACCAAAAAATGGAGTCTTAGTCATTTTTCCCATTAGACATGCTTCGCATCTATCAAGTGACTCAAAGTCAAGTGATTCAAGTAATCCATCGGTATGGAGTTTCTTCATGCGCTTCACTCCAATATGACCAAGACGACAAGCTGCCACATATAAGTAGAATTATCATTCAATTTAATTCGCTTAGCATCAATGTTATGTATATGTGTATCACTACTATCGAGATCTAACGTAAATAAGCCATTCTTTTCAGTGTGCTCGACCATAAAAGATATTATTCATAAAAATAGAACAACCATTATTCTCAGACTTGAATGAATAACCGTCTTGCATTAAACAAGATCCAGATATAATGTTCATGCTCAACGCGGGTACAAAATAACAATTATTTAGGCTTAAAACTAATCCCGAAGGTAGATGTAGAGGAAGTGTGCCGACAGCGATCACATCGACTTTGGACCCGTTTCCAACGCGCATCGTCACTTCATCTTTCAGTAGTCTTCGCTTATTCTTTAGTTCCTGTTTCGAGTTACAAATATGAGCAACCAAACCAGTATCAAATACTCAGGTACTAGTACGAGAACCAGTGAGATAAACATCTATAACATGTATATCAGATATACCTTCTTTCTTCTTCTTGACAAGGCCGCTCTTCAGATCGGCAAGATACTTGGAGCAATTACGCTTCCAGTGTCCCTTCTCCTTGCAGTAATAGCACTCAGGATCAGGCTTAGGGCCGTTCTTAGGCTTCATAGGAGGCGTGACAGCTTTCTTGCCACCCTTCTTGAATTTTCCCTTAGACTTGCCCCGTTTCTTGAAACTGGTGGTCTTGTTGACCATCAACACTTGGTGCTCTTTCTTGATCTCAATCTCAGCAGACTTTAACATGGCGAAGAGTTCAGGTAACTCTTTGTTCATGTTCTGCATATTGTAGTTCATCACAAAGTTCTTGTAACTTGGTGGCAGTGATTGAAGGACACGATTAATCCCTGGTCTGTTAGGAATCACTATTCCCAAGTCACTGAGTTTCTTCGCATGCCCGGTCATGGCGAGCATGTGCTCACTAACGGAGCTGCCTTCTTCCATCATGCAGCTCGAAGAAGTGTTTCGATGCTTCATAGCATTCCACGGCCGCATGAGTTTCAAATATAGCTTTCAGCTCATTGACCAACTCATGAGGATCGTGGTGCTCAAAACGTTTTTGAAGATCGGCTTCCAGACTGCACATGATGGCACACTGAACTTGAGAGTACCGAGTTTTCCGAGTAGCGTAAACATTCTTTGCTTCATCGGTTTCAGTTTCTGCAGGAGGGTCACCTAGCGGTGCATCAAGCACATATTGCAGATTTCCGCCAGCGAGGAAGATCCTCACATGACGGAACCAGATCGATGAAGTTGCTACCATTGCTCTTAAGCTTTTCTTTCTCTAGGAACTGGTTAAAATTGATTGGGGACGCCATATTTACAACATATATTTGCAATAGTTTAGACTAAGTTTATGACAAATTGAGTTCAAATTTTAATTCAACATAATTAAAAATCTAGGTGAACTCCCACTCAAAACAATATCCCTCCAATTGTCTTAGTCATCACACGAACCAAATCCACCACACCTAAGTCCGATCATCACGAGACAAGATGTAATTTCAATGGCGAACACTCAAAGTGTTCATCATATCAATCATATGATTCATGCTCTATCTTTCGGTATCACGTGTTCCGAGACCATGTCTGTACATGCTAGGCTCGTCAAGGCCACCTTAGTATCCGCATGTGCAAAACTGGCTTGCACCCGTTGTATGCACTTGTTGATTCTATCACACCCGATCATCACGAGATGCTTCGAAACGACAAGTCTTGGCAACGGTGCTACTAAGGATGAACACTTTAATATCTTGATATTTTAGTGAGAGGGATCATCTTATAATGCTACCGTCGCGATCTAAGAAAAATAAGATGCATAAAAGGATTAACATCACATGCAGTTCATATGTGATATGATATGGCCCTTTTGTCTTCGCGCCTTTGATCTTCATCTCCAAAGCACGGACATGATCTCCATCATCAACGGGCATGATCTCCATCATCGTCGGCGTAGCGTCAAGGTCCATGGCGCCGTCTTCATGGTTGTTCACCTCATGTAGCAACTATTACAACTACTTTGAAATACTACTCAACATGAAATTTAAAGACAACCATAAGGCTCCCGCCGGTTGCCACAATACAATAATGATCATCTCATACATATTCATCATCACATTATGGCCATATCACATCACCAAACCCTGCAAAAACAAGTTAGACGTCTCTAATTTGGTTTGCATATTTTACGTGGTTTAGGGTTTTCGAGAGAGATCTAATCTACCTACGAACATGAACCACAACGGTGATACTAATGTTGTCAATAGAAGAGTAAATTGAATCTTCACTATAGTAGGAGAGACAGACACCCGCAAAGCCTCTTATGCAATACAAGTTGCATGTCGAACGAGGAACAAGTCTCATGAACGCGGTCATGTAAAGTTAGTCCGAGCCGCTTCATCCCACTATGCCACAAAGATGCAAAGTACTCAAACTAAAGACAACAAAAGCATCAACGCCCACAAACCATTGTGTTCTACTCGTGCAACCATCTATGCATAGACACGGCTCTGATACCACTGTAGGGATTCGTTGCATAGAAAACAAAAAATTTCCTACCGCGGGAACGCAATCCAAGCCAAGATACAATCTAGAAGACGGGAGCAACGAGGAGATGATCGAGACTCACCCTTGAAGATTTCCAAAGCCTATAAGATGAGGCTCTTGTTGCTGCGGTAGACGATCACTTGCCGCTTGCAAAAGCGCGTAGAAGATCTTGATCACGGTGCCACGATCGGGCACAGCACCTCCGTACTCGGTCACACGTTCGGTGTTGATGAAGACGACGTCCTTCTCCCCGTTCCAGCGGGCAGCGGAAGTAGTAGCTCCTCCTTGAATCCGGCAGCACGACGGCGTGGTGGCGGTGGCGGTGGAGATCTCCGGTGGAGCTTCGCTAAGCGTGCGGGAGAGGTGGAGGAGAGAGGGGGCGGCTAGGGTTTGGGAGAGGGGGTGGCCGGCCTCAAGGGGTGCGGCCAGATTGTGGCTTTGTGTTGGCCGGCCCCCTCCCCTATGCCCCTCATTATATAGGTGGATCCCCAAGTGTTGGACTACAAGTCTTCGAATAAGACCCCAACACAAGAACCTTCCATGTAGTAGGGAAACCTACCCAAGGTGGGACTCCCACCTCAAGTGGGAGTTCCATGTAGGGGGGGGGGGGGGGGGCCGGCCCCCTTAGGTGGAGTCCACCTTGGACTCCCCCACTAGGGTTGGCCGGCCATGGGGAGGTGGAGTCCCTCCGGGACTCCTCCTTCCTTAGTAATTCCTTCCGGACTTTTCTAGAACCTTCTAGAACCTTCCGTAAAATCACCGGATCATTTTCAAACTTATAAAATGACTTCCTATATATGAATCTTATTCTCCGGACCATTTCCGGAACTCCTCGTGATGTCCGGGATCCCATCCGAGACTTCGAACAATACTTCGAACTCCATTCCATATTCAAGTTCTACCATTACAACATCAAACCTTAAGTGTGTCACCCTATGGTTCGTGAACTATGTGGACATGGGTGAGAACTCTCTCCGATCCAATAACCAATAGCGGGATCCGGAGATCCATAATGGCTCCCACATATTCAACGATGACTTTAGTGATCGAATGAACCATTCACATACGATACCAATTCCCTTTGTCACGCGATATTTTACTTGTCCGAGGTTTGATCATCGGTATCACTCTATACCTTGTTCAACCTCGTCTCCTGACAAGTAATCTTTACTCGTACCGTGGTATGTGGTCTCTTATGAACTTATTCATATGCTTGCAAGACATTAGACGACATTCCATCGAGAGGGCCCAGAGTATATCTATCCGTCATCGGGATGGACAAATCCCACTGTTAATCCATATGCCTCAACTCATACTTTCCGGATACTTAATCCCACCTTTATAACCACCCATTTACGCAGTGGCGTTTGATGTAATCAAAGTACCTTTCCGGTATAAGTGATTTACATGATCTCATGGTCATAAGGACTAGGTAACTATGTATCGAAAGCTTATAGCAAATAACTTAATGACGTGATCTTATGCTACGCTTAATCGGGTGTGTCCATTATATCATTCATATAATGATATAACCTTGTTATTAATAACATCCAATGTTCATGATTATGAAACTAATCATCCATTAATCAACAAGCTAGTTAAGAGGCATACTAGGGACTCTTTGTTGTTTACATATCACACATGTATCAATGTTTCAGTTAATACAATTATAGCATGGTATATAAACATTTATCATAAACATAAAGATATATAATAACCACTTTTATTATTGCCTCTTGGGCATATCTCCAACATTCAGGGCATTCATCAATACTTTTGAGTGGAGTACCAGGTAAAATGTTTCATTGTATGCGTGGTGTACGACAGGGTGATCCTCTATCACCATTACTGTTTGTAGCTGCAGCTGAACTCTTACAAGTCATTATTAATAGAGAAATGTTGCACGGGAGACTATCTGTACCAATTCCAAGTGGTGATCACTTTCCAGTAATACAGTATGCTGACGACACTATTTTAGTCATGAGAGCAGATGCCACTGAAATTGCTCATCTAAAGAGTATTTTGATTGATTATGCTACCTCAACAGGGCTGAAAATTAATTTTCAGAAGTCTAACTTGGTGTCTATCAATATATCAGCACATAAAGCTCAGGATCTTGCTGCTTTATTTGGATGTTCAGTGGCTTCCATGCCATTTATTTACTTGGGATTGCCAATGGGAACTACTAAACCTACAGTAACATAAATGCTTCCTTTAGTAGACAGAATTGAGAGAAGGGTCTCAAATACAACCTTATTGATGTCTCATGCAGGAAAACTGACATATGTAAATGCAATTCTAACTTCTATGGCAACATATGCAATGTGCACTATCGAAATAAATCCCAAAGTTATGAATCATATAGAAAAAATTAGAAGGAGGGTGCTATGGAGTAAAAAAACGGATGAAGGAGAAAAATGTATCTCTCTAGCAGCATGGGACATGGTATGTAAACCAAAAGACAAGGGTGGTTTAGGAGTTCTAAATATGAAAATTCAGAATCAAGGTCTTTTATTGAAATTCTTGGACAAATTCTATAATAAAAAGGATGTACAGTGGGTTCAGCTTATTTGGGCCACTTATTATTAGAATTCGATCTATACCTCATGCTACTAATGCTTGTGGTTCATTTTGGTGGAAGGCAGTCATGAAGCTATCTCCGATTTTTAGAGGCATTGCACATTGCAAAATTGGTATGGGTGACACATCTCTGTTCTGGAAGGATGAGTGGAGTAATGGAATTATGCAAGATATGTACCCATGTTTATTCTCTTTTGTGCAAAATGAAGATCTCTCAGTTAAGGAATTCTGCTCTACAATTGATATTTCAGACAATTTTCACTTACCTTTATCACCAGAAGCTTTTCAACAATATCAACAAATTCAACATCTCACGCAACAAATGAATTTGACTCAAAATACCAATGATGTCTGGACATTCCAATGGGGCGATTCTTTTTCTTCTAGAAAATATTATAAATTTGTTTACAGATCAGTGAGTCCACCGGCTACATTCTCATGGATTTGGAAATCTAATCTATGGCCGAAACTCAAGGTTTTTTCATGGTTACTAATGGTTGACCGGTTAAATACTAGAAATATGCTAAAAAGAAGGCACTTAAATATTGGCAATGACTACTCATGTCCTCTTTGTTCTACAGGAGAGGAAGAAACATTAGAGCATCTATTTTTCTCATGCTCATTTAGTGCATCATGCTGGTTGACCTTAAATATTAATTGGAATGGGGAATTGGGAACAATTGATAAGATTATTCAGGCTAAATCGAATTTTCAAGGATCACTTTTCTTTGAGATATTTATAATAGCTGCTTGGGGGATATGGAAGGAAAGAAACAATCGGATTTTCAAACATATTGATCCCTCAAGAGCTTCATGGAAGGCAAGAGTTATAGCTGATCTAAATCTCTTACGGTTTAAGGTTAACCAAAACCTTCAAAATACAATCTCCTTTCACATAAGTAGGCTTTGAATTTTCCTTATTACAACTTTGTAAAAGTGGGTGTATGCACCCGAGATGATGTAAATATTATATCTCTAATATAATATAACACAGTAGGAGCCTCTCCTACTGTTTATGGTTCAAAAAAAAATCTATGTTGTTGATTTTTTTTCAAGAGTATGACAATAAAATGGTGTACCATTTTTACGAATGGAAATGCCAAAATTCCACATTATAAATGGACCAGCGTGCCTCTCACTTACACTCGCGACACCACACCACACAACAACTGCTCCTTGTACGGCAACCACCCTACACATAAAGTTGCTTTGAGGTGGGGGTGGGGGACTCTAGGTCACATCATGCATCTCGATCGCCTTTTTTAAAATCGACTTGTAAATAGCAAAACATGGAAATAGTACAAATATTATTCCATTAATTATATATGTAAATGAATCAGAACTTAATTTAGACTAAAGAGAATATATTTACTCTCAGTTGCATCTGACTAATGTTTTTAGGCTAAATTTTCCTTTCTAGTGAAGAGAAGGCAAGTGATTCATCTATGAAAAGGAGTAGGAGACAAAAACATTACTACCTCCCGTTCCAATAAAATCAGTAAAACCATGCAGAGCTTGAAGAAGTTTTTACGAAATTCATTAAATGCAAAATATAAAATCAATATCATTAGATACCATGAAATATATTTTGATGTGATATCCACGAACTATCATAGTTGTTGATGATTTTTGTAAAAGTTTGGTCGAACTTTACTTCACTTGACTATTCAAAAAAAATTATAAACCGTGTTCACTGAAACAGAGGAAGTAGCAATTATGAACCATGGATGAGGGGTCAGAGCCGAGGGACGGAAAAATGAAGGCATCTGCCATAGACATAAAAAAGCACTAAGGGGCGATTGCGACTTACAAGACATTTGAATGTGGTAGAAAACAAGGTTGGAAATTGTGACTTTCTGCGACCGAAGGGATTTGGTGACAAGAAAGGGAGGATAATAAGATAAGATTATGCTTAGTAACACTTATATGGGCCAATGGATCTTGATCCTACGGTCAAGTTAAATGGTTATTGAAAAATCCAAAAGGTCGTTTGTCATATATGAATACTTACATAATTAACAACATTAATAGAATGTAAAGAGGAGAAGTACACTTCTGCACCTAGAAAGAATCAGGTATATGAGATTTGCAAGCAGTTAACACATTGATCACTTCATTGGCCTAGAGAATCATCAACCATCCAAATGACAGAAGAATCATGTTTCCCAAATCAAAACATTATATAGACATATCATTCTCGAGAACTTCTAAATCTCTTCATATATCAACTATTTGGAATTGTATTATCAAAGTTAGTGCCAAAATTTTACATTTATGTACTTCACAGACCCCACTTACATGCTATGTTAAAAAAAACTGCCTTAGTCGGCAGTTAACGGAGGATGAAAAATCCCGACACCTAGCTTATAATGATTGTTTGTTTATATTAAACTTTTTAACCTTTTGCGCAACTTATGTGTATGCACACATTCTTATACATATAATATCATCTCAAGGAAGCTAAGTTAACCTCATACATTGCATGGTGTTGAAATAAAAAGAGACGTTGTAGGCTAAGGTCTATAGATGCACATATACTAGCACTATATTTAAACATATATGCCACAAAAGTTACATCATTTGTTTTCCATTTTTTTGAAACATTTCCACACAATAAAGCTTTGGATAAACCCGATACTTTTAGAGCAGCGAAGCATAAATTTGATTTTTTTAAAATTATTGTGCACCCTTAGACCTATTGTTGTGTGTGTATATATATAAGTGCTCACGACCATTTCAGTCTGTATAAATATCACGAGTAACTATAGGTTAATGAATATCTTGTGTTCTTGACAAAGGTTCCTAGACAGTATAATTGCCTAACTTCGACGGGTATCGAGTTGCTTAACTAATTACTGTATGGTGTGTGTAGGGTTTATCTTCGAGTTAGTGCCATTGCTTGTCCATTAGTTTTTATGGTCCAATATGCACTTGAATAGTCTTGGCAGCGAGCTGTGCACTAGAGGGGCTCTAGTCCACCCTTCACGAAAGTTACAAAAGAATCCCTCAATTGGAGGTACCACGTTTGAAATTCATCCTTTAGTTAGTCAAATTACACGTGCCATTCATGACAGTTTTGGTTTTTTTTTTTAGATAGAAGGAACCCTCGAACGGGGTCTCAAGTTTCATTAACAAACTAATGAACCTCAACGGATAAAACATGACAACCCCTCTCATCCACCTTAAAAGCTGAAAGAAATAACAACAAGAACAGGGTTTCCAAACTACGTTCTACTACAAGGAAAGAAACTAAAACAGATGGAGGTACAAGTCTTTTTCATCAGGAAGTATTTTGCAGAGTCCGAGCTAGGCAGTAATCCTTCTCCTCACGGAATTCCAGCCATGATTCTGCCCAAAGACCTCCTATGACACATGCGCCATCTTTTTAGCTCCCTGTATCAACAAACTTTATAGCCCGTTTTTCTGCAATTTTACCCAAGTGTTAATGAAATGACAAATCAAGAGGATAATGTTTGTGGGATCTCCCGGCCTAACTTTTTTTTTTGAAACGGAGGCAAAAGCTTTGCCTCAACCATTAATTAAGAAGAGAGTGCACAATTTTTAGGAGAAAACCATGCGAAAACCTACAACAAGAGGGCAAGCCCACACAAACAGCACACACCCATAATCAAGCCTAACATAGACCCAACACAATGGTCCGCCCACTTTAGCCAACACAAACGACCACAAGACGACACGAACGAACACTCCAACACCGCACTGACAAGGACACTCCATGGCATTGGGGGTACCCGTCAAACAACTATGGATCTAGGAAAGGCAGCAGCCAAGGTGGCGAGAAAATCGCAAACCACTCTAGCGACGACAACTCCGGGCTCAGTTGCCAACAACCCTGACTTAACAACCCCATCAGCAATAGGAACCAAACGCCTGATGGACACAGACGAGGAAGAGAATGCAACATCAACAACACAAATCTTCTCAAAGCCAAGTGCCTGACTCGACGGAGAAGCCACAACCGAGATCGCGTGCAAGTCGAACCTCACTTCCTCGATGGAACAACACATAACCACATCATCATGCAACTCCAGAAGCTCAGGCACCAGAGAGGAATCCCCACCTATCTCATGTAGCTATGGCGTGATTTGCAATACCGGAGCCAAGATCTCATCTATGCGCTCACCCTCAGAGACGGCCAACACAATAGGCCGCGACGACTGGCAGGGGCTGCCACGAGGAGAGAAACAACTGTAGAGATGTTCTTCCTCAACCAACGATGACTTCGTCTCAGCGGAGCCAAGAGGAAACAAAACTTGTGCGGTGGCAAGATCCAACCCACCAGAAGAACATGCCTCTATCGGATCCAAAGAGACACCACCATGTGCCAACAACAGCTTGAGACTTTCCACCTCTTCAAGAAGAGGGCACAATGCCTCCTCGACGCGGTTAGCGACCAACTAAGAGAGCTCCATGCGCAGCAAGGAAAACTGGCACTGAAGGCGAGAGTCGAAACTGGCGTTGTCATTGAACTCCTCGCAACACCTTGGAGAGTGCTTTGGCGACGATGTTGCAGGCGACGACGAGGGGCACACGACCTCAGCCCAACTTCGGGATGCCGATGGACGACGAGGTTGAGCAGACGGAGAGCGGCTCCGCTGGGTTGGAGCACGTGCATCCGGAGAATGAGGACGACGACGAGCGTCCGAAGAGCGAGAACGAGCGGCGAGAAAGCGCGCATGGCAGAAACGCTCCCGATGACCAGGACGACGACAATGGATGCATCTGAAGGGCTCACGACATGTGCTGAACTGGTGGTCACGCTCGAGGCATCGAAAGCATCTCCCCCGAGCCCAACGCTTGAAGGCGAGACTACGCTCGAGGCCATCCCTCTGAAGCAAAGACGATGGCTCGCAGCCGGGGCGACCCCCCCGACCCACATGAACCCAACCTTCATCGTCTCCAACAGAATCAACAGCAAGAGAGAGGCCACAAAACTTCACTAGCACCTCCTCATCATGGCGCACATCAGCGGCGTCACGAACCAAGCCAGAAACAACGCCTTTGGTGGCAGCCAACGGTGACCACGGAGTCAACTCTTCATCGTCGTCGTTTTTGTCGGAGCCCAAAGAAGTAGCCCGAAGCAAGCTCAGGGCTGGCAGCGCATTACCAGCAGGAAGGGGCACTTCAGCAGGACCACCCGAGGCAACCAACTACAACGACAAGGACCCAAGTCCCTCAATCAACACAGCAGGGTCGCACAACAGCCCATCCTGAGGGCGAGAACTGGTTGGAGGAGCTGCAGCCCTGACAGACCGATGGTGGTGGCGAGGACGAGACGAGCGTGGAGGCGGCGCATGAACCTCTTCCGGTAGGACCAAAGACACCGTCTCGGTGTAGCAAGGAGGGCACATCTGGTTGACAATAACATTCTCCAGGGAGCAAGGGGTAGCAGGAGCTTGTGCACACGGCACAAGCAAGGATACACCCAACACCGGCGAAGGCATATCAGCGACGAGATCCACCGCGAAGGAGGGATTGCAGTCCACGGGTGGAGGAGCATGCTGCAATGGCGGCTGCCTCACAGTAGCAGCAGCTGTGGGCGGCGAAGCTGGGGAGGCCGTCGTCGCAGGCTTCGAGAGAGGCCTAAGCCGCACCATTCGGCCCCCAACGGAAGCTTCAGACCTGTGGAGGGCAAGCGCAGCCTCGGCGAGCGCGGCGGAGCAAGCACGGGATGAGGCATCAGTACTATGGAGCTTGAGCTGCAGCGGCGCATTGACGGTTGGGGGCCCAACGGCAGCGCTGGGAGGCAACAACGCAGCCTGGCCTTCCCAGCGTGGTGGCGCAAGACGGCGACGGCGCGGCCAGGCCACCCGACAGGCCCGACGCGGCCACATGCCAGGGGATCCACGAGATCACCCGTGGTGGCCCATGGCGGAGGTGCGGCGGACGCGGGGGCTGCGGTGGCGTCGAAGGCAGGGAGCCTTGAGCCTATAGCAGAACCAACACCAACTTCCCCTGCTTCTTCCTCCTGATTCCTGAAGACAGAGCAGACTAGCGGAGCAAACGCGAGTGCGGCCGCGGCGACCACATTGGCGGCCACGGCAGACTTCAGAGGAGGGTGGAGAGAGGAAGACGAGCGGATTCCGGATCTGGCCGCGGATGAGGCGGAGGTGGCCGGTGGAGATAGATCAGGGCGGCGGTGCCGTGCCGTCACCTGCAGCGGCCATGGTCGCCCCTTCGCTCACCTTGCCCCCCATACCATGGAATTTCCCTTAACATATCTCAATTCTCTCTTCCCGGCCTAACTTTGAAAGCAAGCTTTATTTCTTGTTTTCGAAATGGTCCAGACAACCGCCACTATCCTATGTTAACCGCTTTCTATCCCGACCTGAGGGCATCTCCAGCAGCGCGACACATTTTGGACGTCCGAAATATCCGTTTGCGTCGCGCGGCGGACGCGAGACAGGCCGTTTTTGTCCGCGCTCCGTTTGCACCTAGGGGTGGCTCCAGCGGCCCGACGCATTTCCACGTTTGCATCAATTTATGAAGTTTCCAAACAACAAAATAAGGAAATCAACGAAGTCATAGTTATTACGTTCAAATTTTTAAAAGTCTACATGGAAATAAGATAGTATTTCTCTAGGCATGATCTTCATGGCCAGCCAATGTCCACTGATGCTCAATCATATCCGTCTGCAGCCGTTTGGAGACGTTCTCGTTAGTGACTTCTACATTGATATGTTGATACTCGTGCCAAGATGAAGCTCTAGGAAGTGGCGCCACCAGCTCACCTTGGAATTTCCAGTGGTTCTCATTGCGGCCATCAGGACGCTCGTTCTCAACGATCATGTTGTGCATGATCACGCAGCATGTCATTACCTCATGCATGGTCTTCAGGGACCATGTTCTTGCCGGCTGACGGACAATTGCCCACCGAGCTTAGAGCACACCAAATCCGTGCTCCACATCTTTCCCGCAAGCCTCTTGCATCTTGGTAAACCTCCTCGTCTTCTCGGAGTTTGGATTATGGACAATCTTCACCAATGTGGTCCAGTCAGGGTAGATGCCATCAGCAAGATAATATGGCTTGGCATATGCATTTCCATTGATCTCATAGCTCATCCGGGGAGCTTTGCCTTGCATGAGCCGGTTGAAAATTGGTGATCGGTGCAACACATTGATGTCATTGTTGGAACCGGCCATACCAAAGAACGAATGCCAAATCCATAAATCTTGAGATATGACAGCTTCAAGAATGACAGTTTTTCCCTCCTCATGCCCGCTGTACGCACCCTGCCATCCAAATGGAAAGTTTTTCCACTCCCAGTGCATGCAATCTATGTTGCCAATCATTCCTGGGAACCCTCTAGACTCGTTGATAGACAGGAGCCGCCTTGTATTCTCAACAGTTGGCTCCCTACAATAATACTCTCCGAACACGTCAATCACGCTCGGCAAAACCTGTACATGGCCTCAAGGTAGGTGCTCTCACCCATTCGAAGATACTCATCGAATATATCCGCAATCATTCCATATGAGAGCATGCGAATAGCCGCGGAGCATTTTTGGTAGGAGGTGAAGCCTAGCGCACCTGTTGCATCGGGCCTGCATTGGAAGTAGGGGTCGTAGTTTCCGACGCCCCATAGAATGATCAAGAACAGGTCCCTTGACATCCTGTACCGGCGCCGGAACAATTTTTCCGGGAACACCGGATTGGTGAGGTGGAAGTAGTCCTCGTGGAGGCGGGCCTGCCCTTCCACTCTGTTGCGCGGCAGGTTTTTGGAGCGCCCCTTCACAGAGCCCCGGTGCTCCGGCCCCGTGTTTGAGGTGAACTCGTGGATCATGGAGGCCGCAGTAGTTGCCAATGTCTACGTCGACTGATAGGACTCCTCGTCGGAAGAGGAGTCGACGATCTCCGCGCGGAACTTGTCCAACATCTTCCACATGTCCATCTGCGTACAAACTGCGGATCAATGGCCGCGCACAATAGCACCGAAAACACGAATAAGAAACCTACCGACGCAATTGACCGAACAGGTCGTGGGCGGCGCGGAAGGGTGGCGCAACCGGGAGCGTTCGGCCCGAAATCAGCCGGCAGGTACGCGGCGGAGCCAAGCCCGAGTACGATCCTACTCTCCCACGCGGCGAGAACGGAGATGACGACGACTACTGCCGCGCTGCGGCGGGACGGCGCCAGGTGGGGTTGGGGTGGTGGCGTCGCACTAGGGCAGCAAAGAAGGGAAAAAAGAAGCAAATCGAAGCGGTCGATTTCGCTGTCCCTGACTTGCGGGACCGGGTAAGAAATGGAGGACGCTCCGCGCAACCGCCGATCGTCCACGGAGACACAAACCTGGCGCATATTTGGGCCAGGTTTGCGTCTCCGCGGACCCCGCTGGAGCAGGCCCCAGACGCATTTCCGGTCACGGCGGACGAAAACGGTCGCTCAGCGTCCGTTTGCGTCACGCCGCTAGAGATGTCCTGAGTGCTTATTAAACCAATCCCGATAAAGATCAGTAAAGCATTCAGGCATCTTATTAAAACCTAGAGAAACTCCAATCACGCTCCAGACATATTTTGCTAAGGGACACAGGAAGAACAAATTAACTTGAGTTTCATGATCATTCACGGTTTTGGTTCATTGCTGCCTTTTCTCTCCACGATGATACTAGTATTAATTTTGGGTCTGGACGCCCTATTGTGTATTGATATCATCGCCCAAGGAAATTTTGTTACTGTTTACTTGTGCTAGTAACTCACACAACTGTTTACTTGTGCTAGTAACTCACGAATCAGCAGCACCACTGATGAAAGAGCGAGGAATGCTGCAAACCAAGTACTGTAGGAGAAGCACCAAACTTGACATACATCGCAGCAAAGCTCGACCGGGCATGGTACACCGGAGCCAAAGCGAAGTATAGGAAGGCCGAGCAATGCTCGCACGGAGAACTAAAGTTTTTGGTCTATATATTTTACTCCACTATTAATAATTTAATCAGAAATGGTTGTCGAATGGAATGTTCATGGGAGGATCCTGTGCATCACTCGGCTCCATTCGGGCTAAGAAAGAGACTAAATACAACGAAAGAACGAACGATCAAATATCTCGAACCAAAGTCATCAGGCCATTTGACGAGCTGCCGTTCAGCTTGGAAATCAAGATGTAATTCTATGATCAATCCTGTAATTCCCTTCTGATGATTTTGGTGAACCGGCCCATTAACACATGGGGACCAGGGAAGAAAGGGTGTAGCATTCCCCAAAGTTTCCTAGTGTGCTCGTCTTCACACCGACTCTTTTTCTTGTCATATTTTGTGTGTGTGTCCTCTTCACATCAGCGGTTCAACCAGATTCCACGTACCGTGGACTTGACGTTGCACAGTGACACGGAAAAACGACACAATGTGGAATGGATGGGTAGAGACTTGCTCCTCCATGCCACAAGATAGGCAACTATATACACCTCGAAGATAGGCAATTGTATGAAACAAGGAGTCTGAAACAAGTATAAACAGTGCTAACTCATCTCTACTCATTCACGACGGGTGCAGAAGAGACAAAAAGGCTCAGAATATTTGGATTGTTTTTGTCACCGTAGCCAAGTCGGCTGGCTCTTTGGCTTTCGTTGGCCTCGATCGTTGTGCCATGTTCTTCCTTTCCTAGGCGCCAAACCACCAACTGCTACTAGCAAAGGTACATACCACATCATGTGATCAATGTTTTTTTAACAGGGTACGACCCTGAAAATGTTGGATTAAAGAAGGTGTGGCACGTAGAATTTTACATGAAGGCCCATAACATAACTCACCCTAAGAGCCTTACAATTTGAAGATAATACATTCAAAATTACAATAAAACACCCTAAAACAAGAAATAAAAAAGCGATCAGGTCCTTGATGCCTCTGCCACCAAACACCAACGATCTCCAAGCGTCGCCACCGAGATCCGTGGTCTGAGCACTCGATGGCCCTTCTCCGGCGCTGAACCACTGCCTAGCCTCCGGGGACAAACCACTTGGCTGCTAGGTAGTTTCGAGCTCCGACCTAGAAATCCGATGAGGGCCTCCGACTAGGATGTAGAAATAAGGCCGCCATGTTGGCTGATGTGCGTATGCATAGCTATCCACTTGATTAGTGGATTCACATTCACTTGGAATTGCATTGTCAAAATTGGCCCCTAGTATAGATTTATGTACTTTCCAAACTTCACATACATGACGCAGTAATAACTGAGGACTATGAAGTCTTCTTTTTTAACCTTAAAAGATAAACTAGTCACTAACCCCTAGCCAGACCTAGCTAACCATACACAATGAAATAATGACTAAGCCGTAACTATCACAAACCGCTTCACGACGGATGAAAAATCCCGCCACCTAGGCTATAATCATTGTTTACTTATATTGAACTTTTTTATATTAATACAACTTATTATGTCTACACATAGTCATATCCATGTATTATCATCTAAATGAAGCTAAATTAACCACATAACATTGGAGTGATGTTGAAATTTTAAGACACGTTATAGGTATACAATTCTAGGTTATAACGTTGCAAATATACTAGCACTATTTTTAAACCATGTGTGCGATAAAACCTACATTATTTGTTTTCCATTTTCATATATTTCTACACAAAAATTTCGTTAAACCCGATACACTTAGAAACATGAATAATAATAAAAACACATAGAAATAATTTTGCATTTATTCTAGTTGTTGTGCACCATTAGATACAATGTTGTGTTGTATCTAACAATTTATATAGCCTTAATTATAGCTTTGTATTTTTCTTTACCGGTCTAGTGTTGTATATAAGTGTTCATAAACCTTTTAGTCTCCACAAAAATCATGGATGTGTGAAATTTAGGTCTAACAAATATCTTGACAAAGTATTTTTCTGGAGTAAGGATGCCAATTTTATCCACGGTTACGGGTACCGTACCTTCATGGGTAGGATATGAGAACACTTTTATACCCACAGTGAAGTATCCATATCCTACACACATATTCTACCCTTTTATTACCATTTTTCTCATATCACACGTCTACTCTTGTTAACTTATATGAGTTCGAATTTGAGATCGTGATTTCTATATTTTGATAATTTTTATGTATTCAACTACCTGATATTGAGTTGGGATAATTCATTTTTTAATGAAATTTGCTATCGATAAATGCAAAATTGTGAATAGATTATGTACTGTTTGATCTACCCGCCGCGTACCCAATGGGTACATGTACCCGGCGGGTATAGTATGGCTAAAGTTTTATACCCATCCCGTGGGTACGAGTATGGTAGAAGTTTATACCCACTGACTATACGGGTATTGGTACGATGTTGCTCTATCCTGTCCATACCCAACATTATCATCCTTATTCTGGAGAGTATAATCGTCTATTTTTCTATGTAACTAGAGTTTCTAAATAAGTAGAGTTTCTAAATTGTATGGTGTCTCTGTGTAGGTTCGACTTGGGGGCATTCCTCGTACATTATTTTTTGTGGGTCGAATATGCACTTGAATATCCTTGGCAGCGAACTGTGCAATCAAGGCATCTAATCCACCGTTCATGAAAGTTTTTAAAAATCAATTAATCTGAACTCTCATGTTTGAATTCTTCCCTCGATTATTGGCTTACTGCAATTTAAGCCATGGGTGTGTTGTCAACTTGCACTGGCCGTCAATGAAGGTTTCGATCCGTTGCTGCCTTTTCTGTCCCAATGGTATGCAATTCATATTCATTTGGGGGCTAGACATCATACCGAGTCCAACAGATTTTTTTTTTACTTGTTCCATTCTAAAATATATTTTTTATTTTTTATGTAGATACAAAAGTATGTAGACATATTTTATTTATATATACATCTATATCTAGAAAAGATTAATCAAATCTACTGTTTACTTGTGATAGGCACTCACACACCAGCATCGGTGACTATGAAAGAGCGAGGGCAGGATGCAAACCACACCCATGGTGAAAGAGCAAGGACATAATGCAAAGTTGCAAACCAACTAACCAAGCAGAGAAATTCTCTTGTTCCGTGCACCGTTTGTGTTGTCGATTGCCTGCTTTAAGATTGGTGCCGCAATGATTTACGAAGTTTCCTTAAATTTCATTGTGTTTCCTGTTGGTGTGCAAGTGCAACATATTGAACTTCAAACCATGCACCGTAGAAGGCACCAAGCATTACATAGATCGCTGGTCGCTGCAAAGTTCGATCGACATGGTACAGCGGGGGCCGACGGTGCGGTACACCAAGGCCGATCCATGGTCCGAACAGAGTTAATTGACTGGAACTCGTGAAGAACTAAAATGGTCTGGTCTATATTTTGCTCCACGGTTGATAATTCCATAAAATATTACTGTATGGTATACAAAGAATCGAATCGAATTTCCACGGGAGGATTGTGTGCGCATCACTCAGCTCCATTCGGGCCAAGAAAAAGACTAAACAGAACGAACCAACCAACCAACGAACAAATAACTCGACCAAAATCATGCGCGGCCACTTCACGAGCTGCTGCTCCTCTCCATGAAGGCGAGGAACTCCTGGAAGTCCATCCGTCCGTCCTTGTCCCCATCGTAGGCGTCGATCATGCGCTGCCAGTCCGCCGCTGCCACGCCGGCAGTGAACCCGAGCGACCTGAGCACGCTCCCGAGCTCGCCGGCGTCGATGAACCCGTCGCCGTTACAGTCAAAGACGCGGAACGCCGCCGCGGCCTCCTCCACGGTGGCTTCCTCCTCCTCGAACAGCGCCGTCGCCTCCTCGAACCCGACCGACGCGGCGCCGCTCGCGCCCATCAGACCGAGAACCACGTCTAGGTCGACCTCGGAATCAGAGGAGTCTTTGGCCGGTGCAGGCGTTGGCTCCGGCTCCGGCGCGGAGGCGGCCGAGCGGCGGCCGGCGGAGGAAGAGGAGGAGGAGGAGGACTTGATGACAGCGGAAAGCCAGACGAGGATGACGTTGACGGAGATGGTCACCACGGCCTGCGCCACGGAGAAGTTGAAGTAGCTCGCGCCCGGCGCCGAGGAAGATGCCAGCTCCATGTCCATGGTCTACCCTGTCTGTCTCTTGCTTAACTCCTCTGCTCTTGTTGCCTCGGCGCTTCTTGCTTGCCTCGGTGATTCTTTGCGTTCTTGTCTGGATGATACTGCACCGCGAGAAGCCTTGGAATATATAGCACCGCGCGCGAAGGAAGTCGGAACTCGCGAGGGAACCGGCGGCGGGATGGTTCCGGGAAGCAGGGAGGCGACGTGGAAACGACTGAGCGAACCGACGGGGTCGTGCGGTGCCTTGTGGGGAAAGTGATGGGGTTGTCGCGCGCGCGCGCGGTTGTTTTTGCTGCGGGGTTCGCGGGAGCTTCGCGGCGGTGGAAACATGGTGCGCATCGACATCACCGGCGACCGGAGACCGTCTCGGTTGGAGTTGTTCGTTGGAATTCCACGCACCGCACCGCAGCCCTCTCTTTCGCTTTCTTTTCGTCTGGTCGTCTCGTCTGCTACTCTTCTTTCTTCCTTTCGCGTTGTTGCTGTTGTCGGGTTCTTCCTGGTGGAACTTTGGTTTGATTTTTTGATACGGGGTGGTGGTGGACCTGGTGGTATACGGCGACCGGCGTGAGCCGATGGTTGGTGAGCTAGCGCTTGACCGGATTTTCCCGCGGAACGGAAAATAGATACTGTAGTAAAATCATTAATCATATGATATGCTGGTGTGAATAGTCTGCCTAGTAGAAACATGATGTGAATGCTGAATGGTAGACTGTTGAATCAATGTCAAGCATCAAAACCATTGTTTTTCATTCTTCTTGTGGCTCAAGAAATATACCTATGTGAACGTTTGGCACTCGCGTCCTAATCTCCAGGGTGACTCGAGGGTGGCCTAAGAATTCCACCATCGGCCCCACCTCTCCCTCTCCTCGTTGATGCATTACACACAAGCATGTGCCACCTCCAGTGAAAAGGTGGGCCAGGGGGATCTCGTGCGGTGACATCAGGTAGACACAAGGCGTCGACTACGGCGGCTTTGGTGTCCATGGGTGTGCGATGTCGTTCTTGCTCTGTTGGGGGTGGCGTTCCTTGGGTGCTGGCTCCGGGGACGGTTGGGGCGGTGATGGTGTGTGAGACCGGGACCGGAATAAATCCTTGGTCGACTTGCATGACCACGGCGGTGGCGACGCCCCCGGGCGCCATGCTTCTTCTTGAGACGTTGTTGAGGTCTCAGTTCTCCCCACCCTGGCCCTATTCTCCGGTGAATCCCTACTATCCTTTGGAATGGGCGACGGTGCCCTCGATCCTAGGTGGGAGGGAAAAAGACTTCTCCTCATCGACAGTAGTATTGACGCTGGTTGCAGAGTGCCTGTGCTCTATTTTTTATTGTCATGTCCCTTCTCATCATTGTCGTGCATCTCGGTGCTCCGCTCCTTCATCATCAACGATCTACAATCTTTGGAAGTTCAACCGCGGAGGTTCATCAGCTTTGGCAAGGTTCTATGGTTTCTGCCTATGTTGCCCTTGTGGTCAATACCGTACCTAGCACATTCGAGCTAGGACGAGACGAAAGGGTTCCTTTTCAGTGTTAAAAAATGATGATGTTGCAGCCCCTCTGCACCAACCTGTGTTGCAGACGGTGGTTCTTCCTCAAAGGCAGCCAACGGATCCTTTGAACCTTTGTTGTCTTCTTTCTTAGTGGCTTCATGAGGAGAGCATCGACATCTACAAGGCGTGCTTCGGCAATCTCCTCCCAAAGCCGGAACTCAGATACGATTGAAAACGAGGGGAACTACGATGATAGCTCTCTAGACCTATGCAGCGAGGAAACAATGGTGAATGCCAGACACTGAAGTGGTCGGGAGGTTGGGGCTGCCTTTTCGAAAGGGAGATAGGGAAAGTGTGTTTGGTATAGCTGACGGCTAGGCCTAGCATGGACATAGGAGGACCACATACCCTCGACCACCAATCCACCTCCAAATTTGGGGCCTAGATGGGAAAACATGATGCTTGCGATCGTCGAACAGGTTTGGGCTACGCCGGGGGGAAGCGCAATTTGGACCTCTTCCATCCACGTAGACCAAAAGTAACAGATGAGGTTTGAGGGATGCCTTGGAGATAGTGCATCCTATTCGCTGCCCATTGTGCCCCGATGACTGGTCCCATCTGATGGGAAGAACAGCTGGGCCAAGCCCATTAGTGCGAGGTGTGGCATTTCTAGTTTTAGTTAAATTTTTTTTTGGTCTCTGCTGGTTTTTTCGGTTTTTGCGAGGCTAAACTTTATTAAAACCTTAAATTTTCAAATTTGAACTTTCTCATAATTGAATATTTTTAAACATTTTATAAATCTGAACATATTTTTAATCTATTTTTTCCAAATATAAATAGTTTTAAAATTTTAATAGAAATAAAAAAGATAAAATAAAAAATACTTAATATGTCAGCTGGGTGATTAATGACTTCTTCTTGATTGTGAGCTTATTGTGAAGATTCCGGAGGGCCTAGGATTGCGCTAACCTTTGAAACTAGAAAGAATGGCATGTAATTAAGCAAATTTAGCAGGACACAAGCTGCGCATTACATTCCAGGCGAACTTTGCCAAGGAACAGAAGAAACATGGCTAGAATCCCCTATATCACCACACAGGGCGGAATAAATTGATCTTAAGAGGAATCTTAGCATCCCAACTGCCACGGAAAGTGAGAAACAATCGTTTCCTTGTGACAATTTGAAGCACGTAGAATTTACGAAATATATGCCCGAAGGCTCTAGATGCCAGGACACCTTGTCGAGCCCAGATTGAAGCACAACATTGTCGACGAGTGTGCCAAAGCCCTCCACTGGAGCAGGACCTCTTGATCTAGGGAGAAATGGAAACGAATATCTAAGCCGACAGGAAGGTAGGCATGAGCAACCGAAATCGTCAGGTTATCTCAAATTGAAAAATAAGGAGGGGGAAGGTGTCTTTAAGAGGAGCATCACCCAACAATCAATCAAGTCAGAAGTTGGTAAGGGCACTATCCTGTACCACATGTTTGGCTCCCACTTTGAAGAAGTGTTTAACTTTGTGCAATTTTTTTTCCAGAATTGTGAGCTCCCATGTCCCGTGCTAGAGAACATGTCCATGTCATTGGCGTCATTGTAGTTGGCTCTGATTAATTTGGCCCAAATGGTGTTTTTCCCTTGGTAGATTCTCCACGCCCATTTGAGCATTAAAGCAAAGTTCGTTTTCTTTGTGTTCACAAAACCCAGGCCACCCGAAGCCTTAGGTCTGCAGATCGTTGGTCAATTGACGAGATGGTATTCGCGTTTCGGAACCGATTCTTCTCGGTAGAATTTGGATATGTGGGTATCTGGCATGAGTCCCATCATGCAGAAGGAAAAGGCCCATCGCAAACATGGACACGTTGTCGTGGCACACGTTTGATAGGATGAGCGATCCACCCGAGGGTAGCAAACTAGCAATCTCCCCAATTGGCTCGATCTTGCCCGTAAGCTTCCGCACTAGATGGAGCCATTGGTCGAGTGACAGCTTCCTATCTGAAGTAGGCAAGCCGAGGTACAGGAAAAGGAAGACACCCAATCTGCAGTTTAACTTGTTCGCTATTTGATCTTGTCCTGCTCTTGGTTGCCCCATGACAATAATCTCGTTTTTCTGGTAGTTGATCTTCAAGCCTGACACATCTTCGAAGCACATTAGCAGAAACTTTAGGTTTGCAATGCCATCCTCCGAATTCTAAATGAGGGTGAGCGTGTCGTCGGCATATTGGAGGTGCATAATTCCACCAGGAATCAAGTGTGGCACGACCCCATGGATATGCTCGGCCTCCGCAACGGCATAACGAATCCCAGACAGAGTCTCCCCGATAAAGCTAAACAAGAGAGGAGGTAAATGATCCCCTTACCTCACTCCTTGCTTGTTTCTGAAGAATGAGCCAATCTCACCATTAATAGAAATTGCGGTCTGCCCGCCTGAGACCGGCCGCATGATGCGGTGGATGTAGCCCTCCTCAAATCCTTTGCATCTCAGCACTTTCGCCAGGAAGTTCCAGTTAACCCAATCATAGATTTTCTTGAAATCAAGTTTAAGAAGAACCCCACCTAGCTTTTTAACCCGTAGGTCGTGAACAATCTCAATCATCGACCAGAGGACCATCCAATATGTTTCCGATGATTTTATTGGCAATTGGAGTCCCTGGGCATGTTCTTACCTCATGAGGGCCACGCCGGGAGAGAAACACAATCTCTTGATTGAAGGATGTTGGGCTTATGTATTAGCGTAACCCTAGGATAGTCTGCAACGGTCCTTAGCGGAATCGGATCACGTGTGTTGGCCCTTCCGGTCACTATGCAACTGAGACAAGGCCCTATAATGGGAGCTCCTATATAAAAGTGTCTGTCTTTTTCGATTAATTTTGAAAATATTTGAGAATTCGAAAAAGATCATGAAATATCAAAATGTTTGTGAATTTGGAAAATATCCATGAAACTGGAAGATGTTCAAAAATTTAAATTATTTAGAAATTTGGAAAATCATGAACTTAAAAAATGTTCATGGATTTGAAAAACTTTCTGTGAATTTTTAGGATGCCAACGAATTTTAGAACATGTTCATAATCTGAAAGATATTCACAAATTTTGAAAGTGTCCATGAAATGGAAAATATTCACGGATGTGAAAATATTCCCGAGTTTAATAAAGGAGAAAGAAATTGAAAAACAAACAGGAGAAACGATTTTTATCTATTTAATTGTTTAAAAGGTTCAAATGTTTTTTAAACAATCTTCAAATATTTTTAAAATATTTTTTAAACACAAGAAAATATTCCCGACATTAAAAAAATCTTCGTATAGTTTAACAACTGCTCGCAAGGCTAAAAAATGTCCTTGAAGTTCAAAAAGTATTATTATTTTTCAAACAAAGTATTTAAAAGTTTCAAATAATTTTTTCACGAGCTTTAGTCACTGTTCAAATAGTTCACATAAATTTTCTGCAGATTCAAAAAATTGTTCACCCACTACATAAAATAAGTTTATATTTTTTTAGAAAAAATAAGAAGTGAAAACAAAAAACAAAATAAAATAAAACACGTAGAAACAGGAAACGGAAATATAAGAAAAATAAAAAAATTAAAATCAGGAAAAAATCTGAAAAAGAAAACAAGGAGAATGGGAATCCTTACCCGGCCTGCCACCCTGATACATGCAGGCGTCACTGAGCTAATGGATGCATAAGTCGTCAAATAGGAATCACGATGCTTAAAGTCCTCACCAGTCAGGCCAGAGAAGCCACTCACGAGGCGCTCACGGCACTCCATGGAGTCACCACTCAGCATTCAGGGCTCCTTTGATTCAAAGGATTTGCATAGGAATTGTGTAGGATTTGGTTTCTAGGGGAAAATTTCCTATACATGTTGTTTGATTCATAGGAACATATCCTATAGGAAAAAATCCTATAGGAATCTTGTAGTGTAATTCCTATAGGAAAAAAGTATTAGCTCATACCTCATGGAAAAATTCCTTTGCTACAATCAAACAAACTTCATCTTCCTATAGGATTCAATTAGACATGCCATTCCAATCCTATACCTTTCCTATTTCTATGCTTTTCCTATCCTATAAATCAAAGGAGCCCTGGACGGGGCTCGCCTTCAGGGTGCAAATGGACATGTCCACGGATTTGCCCGTACTACCTGCATCAGCCGCAAATGAAAAGCGCGGGCCTTGCAGGTGCCTGCGTTCGCTACACGTGATTGCCTGCAGAGCCCAACAGGTTTTGCAGGACAGGGAGGCTGGTGCTCCGCTCCGGCAGCATGGGCTGCTTCTCCCTCTAATTCAATTAGGAGGATCGTTAAGTTAGCCTGTAAGTGCAACTCATCGTTGATCAGACAAGCGAATTAGCGTACCCTGTGTCGACAGCTTAGGTGCTACTCCCTCCGTCCATTTTCACTTTTGCAAAAAAAAAAAAACCTAATACATTGTAATTTCAAATCTGGATTGAAATCAAATTTCAAAATACGTAATCTTGTCGCCGTCGATCGTCTGGTCCATCAACGGAGTGCTTCCCTCGCGTGGACGCAGGAGAGCAGCAGACGCGCATGGCCGCATGCGCAGGAGTTCCCGCCCTCTATCTTCCAGGACGCCAACATCGCGGACGCGCAGGAAGCTCGCCGGTGCTGGACGGGGCGGCTCGACCTGGCGGCCGGCCGGCCAGCCTGCCAGCCGCGCTCCCTCCCGCCTCCGCAACTCCGTCACCGTCCGCCACCGCGGAAGAAAGTTCTCATCGTGTTTGGGCCTTGCCTCACAGCCGCGACCAGAGGAAGTTGCGCTAGCCTCGCCACCGCGGCCAGGTTCCTATCCCCGACGTCGATCCCTCTTCCGGAGCAGGACGCTAAGCACCGCTGAAAATATTCCAGTACCTGAACCTGAATCCACATGCAAATGACCAATACCTGAAAAGGTTCAGTATCATTGTCAAACACATTCACAGAGAGAGAGAGAGAGAGAGAGAGATTAGTGCTTCTTCAGTAAAAATGTACCATTGTATAAAATGAACTGTTATTATGCTTCAGACTATTTTCTAGGACATGGTAAAAGAGAAACAAAATATTGTTGTTTCATAGAACTAACTCCAAGGTTATCATGCATAAGTACTGATATGCTTATATGGTAAGATTATGAAAATCGATTTTTTATAGAGGCTACCTATAAGCATTGAAGTAATGTTTGAAAGTCTAAATCATAGCCTATAGGTCAGATCAGGTTACTTACAAATGGCCTTAACAGTCCTAGACACAATCATGCCAGTGCACATTACTCATTAGCATTACATCCAGGGAGAGAGATAAAACAAACAAATACTCAAACACAATGCACTTATGTAAACAATGGAACAACACAAGTCAAGCTCTACATCTCCTGGAAAAGAACTTTTGAGTTCATTATCAAGTCGCTAATTTCCAAGCAATCAGTACTTATACAAATAAACGATAAAATGTACAGTAATAGATTCAACAAAGTTGCTGACAGAGACAGCCTTATTTGAGAGCAGATTTAGACTACTCGAGAGATCCAAGCAATCGGTTAACACAGTCAGGTAACAACTTGAATTCTGTATCAGCATGCTGACAGGAGAGACCAAAAGTCTACGCAAAATTTGCAGACTAACTTGCAGGAGTAGAAGTTCAGATTCTTACTAGGAGATCAAACATGGAGAGAAACCTATCCAGGTAGGGAGGTGGCATTTTGGCACACGCGTGCATATGCACCCATTATAGAAAATAATAAAAAACAATTTTAGAAATGTCAAAAAAAATCTGACATAAATTTTTTCTTATACATTATGACATCCTATGTTCGTTCACAAGTTTTCGTGGAAAAATAACATTTTGTGTGGTGTGTACAAAAAAGACAAAAAAATGTCCTGTACGTAGTCGTGTTACAGCATTAAAATTGTCTTTTTTACAGGAGCCACAGAAAAATATTTTTTCTTTTAAAAACTTGTGTACCAACATAAAATGTCTAGATGTACATGTAAAAATTTAGTTTACAATTTTTTAATACTTTAAAATGTTGATTCACATAATGGGAGCATATGCTCCTATGAGCCAAAGTGCATTTCCCATCCAGGTAGTCCGCCCATCCGTGCGCCGCGACCTTCATTATCCATCGCACGGTTCTGCTTCGCTCTCTTCTCACTCTTCCCTTTTTCAGTTAAAACAAATCCCGAATACCGTTCTAAGAGCATGTCTAACAGACCCCATATTTTTCTGCCCCGTAAAACGCGAGTAGAGGGCCTTATATCCACTTTCCACCGGCCAAAAACTCGTCCAAGGTATTCTGTTTTACGGGTTGGGGATACATGGTCTGCTAGCTCGGACGAGTTTTCAACCCCTCACAACAAGGTTTTTGATAAATTGGATATTACAACCAATACAACATTCATATTGAATAAAAGTTTTAAATAACACAATAATCGTCATAATTATGACAATAATGTTTTTCGGAACTGCCAACAAATGTTTTAATGGAAGAATTAAACAAATAACAAATGTTCCCGCAATCAAACAATCATGATAACTGTTTCACATACAATAATAGGAAATGAATGTAAAAACTCATTGGCCATGCAACTGCCAGTGGTGATCAATCAGATCTTGGGTGAGTTAGTGATGAGTCTCGGCATCTTCTATGCTGCGATGTGCTGCAAGAAAAGCTTAAATTTGATCAGGGTTCCGCTGGGGCTGCACTCGGGTGCCAACATTGTCCTAGAAACATGGCAAGTTCAACCCTCTCTCATCTTTAATGATCATGTTATGAAGAATCACACAACATATCATGATTTTAATAAGAGTTTCCTTGTCCCAAAACCTTGCAGGACCCCGGACAATGCCAAACTTTGCTTGCAAAACACCAAAAACTCTCTCAATGTCCTTGCGGCATGCCTCTTGATTTTTGTTGAAGCAAGCTTCTTTTCTTGTCAAAGCTTTGCCCTTTTTCTCTTTAATAGACTTGACAAGAGTTGCATAGTTAGGGTAAATACCATCTGTGAGATAGTACCCCATAGTGTACTCATTGTTCATAACTTTGTAGTTACAAGTTGGAGCTTCACCCTTAACTAGTCTTGCAAACAAAGGGGATCTATTCAAGATGTTGATGTCGTTGAGTGTCCCCGGTAGTCCAAAAAAAACATGCCAAATCCATAAGTCTTGCTAGGCCACATCTTCAAGAACAATGGTAGCATCACGGCTTTTGCCACAATACATTCCATGACATGCTTTTGGACATTTTTCCATGTCCAACACATGCAATCCAAACTACCAAGCATCCCCGACCACCTCCTCTTTTCATTAATCTCCACGAGTCTCTTCGTATCTTGCTCATCTGGAGCTCGGAGATACGTCTCACCATACAACTTGATCACCATCTTGGCAAACATACGCACACAATCCGTGGTTATTTGTACACCAATGCGAAGGTACTCATCGGTATAGTCTATTGGGATACCGTATGCAATCACCCTCATGGCGGCTGATATTTTTCTGAAATGGGCTAAATCCCATGACTTGGGCAGCGTTCCTCCTTTGATTGAAGTAATCGCAATTTGCCTCGCAATTTCTGACGATTCTCTCGAACAAACTCCTACGCATTTGATACCTTCTACGGAAGAGGCGGGGAGGATAGGTCGGTACCTCGGCAAAATAATCTTGCATGAGCTGTTCGTGGTTGAGCGCGCGGTTCCGCGGAATGCACATACGCCCCATAGTGGATCCTTTTCTCTGATCCAGCAGCTTGGCGCGGTCCTCAATTTGCTTCATGCCGAACATAAGCAGCAACATCTCCGTGTCGTCGTCGTTCACCAGCTCGTCGAGGTCCGAATCGTCGGATTCCTATGAGGACCAATTGGTCAACGAATCTACCAAATCCTCCATATGCACATCCTCCAAAGTCATCTACCACGGTGAAGCATAGATCAACCTCCAAGCATATCGATTCTACCGGCGAAAAGAAGAGAAACGCGGCGGAGTACTCACCGTGGGTTTGACGGCGGAGGAGACCGCGATGGGGGTGCGGCGACGCGCGCGGAGGGGCGCGGAGAGCGGGGGTGCGGCAGGCGTCAACGCAGCGCGGCGTGGCTCGGTGGGCGGCGGAGGGGCCCGGATCTGAAGGTTTCCGGCGGCAGCGCGCGGGTGGCTACGGCGGCGGCGCGCGGGAAAACGGGTGCGAAAACTGAAATGTCCGCGCGCCCTAGCTGAAATGGGATGCTGGGTTTGCCCTGTATTTCCTCTCCCGCCCCGCACAAGTAGGGGGCGAGAAGCCACCCCTCAGCCGAAACTGAAAAAAATCGACGCGGGGGCCTGTTCTACGGGGCCTGCTAGACGGCCGGGTAGGGCCCAACCCCGTATTTCGGCGGTTATTATACGGGTTTGGCCCTTTTAAGGGGTCTGTTAGACATGCTCTAATACTCCATAGAATATGTCTCCTCCCTATGGTGATCTGTGACATCTCCCACGATGTCGAGCTTGGTGAACGTCATCAGATGGTGGCGACTGGCAATGTCTTCGGCAATGACAAGGAGTGATCTGTCGATGTTGGACCTCGCAAAAAAGGAAATCGATAGAACTCTGTTGAGGCGTCAAGGAGCCGAGCGCCCGCCAACGCGTACCGACCCTACTCGTCGTTGACAGGAACCAAACCGGGCCTCTGGTGACTCGCACCTGCCGATCAACCTCGCCCGTCTGGTCATCAAGGTCACCGCCGGCATATTGCATTACCCCGTTCGCATTCTGTCCGGTTTTATTTCTCCAGCCGATGATCCATGCATAAGACCATGATCATGTATCATCGCTTGAGCCTTGAGGGTGCACAAAATGGTCGTGCGGTGGGGTGATGCCATTGACACGCCGACTAGGCTGATGGGCCGCCCGTCGATAGGTATAACTCGGCGACATTTGCCATCAAGGCGAAGTAATTCATTGCCCGAAAACATCACTAATATATCAACGTTCGACCGACCGTCCTGTCCTCTTCCGCTCTTAGCTTTTCTTAGAGTTTGAATCGGCTAGCTTGTTGGTCTCAGGCTCATTCTCGTGTGGTTCTCTTCTTCGGCCGATCGCTCATGGAAGCGATGCCTCTGACAGCGAGCGCATGTCGATACAAGGTCACCCGTCGTCGCCTCGGCGCCACTGCTCTCCTCGACGCCTCGACGGGACGAGGGCCACGTGAGGTCCAAGCATCGGAGAATTCCCTGCTCGCCTGTGCGGAAAACATTGTCAGCCCCCATCATAGTGCCTTCTACGGAGGATGAAGAAGAGTACGAGGAGATATATATTAGGACGGTATTTAGCATTTATTTTTTTCCCTTATTTAATCAAAAAAAGACCGCGTGAGAAGAGAACGAAGCAGAACCGTGTGATAGATAATAAAGGCTGCAGCGCACGGATGGGTGCACAGCCGCGGGCGCAGGCAAGCCCGGTCCGGCTAGAGAAGCATGTCTTGCCATGGTTTGACCGAGATATGATTTCTGCTCGCATTTAATTGTTTTTTTTGCATAATAAGGCTCTAAACATCAACATGTGTTTAGTTGCCTCCATTAGAGTTTCCTGGCTTAGCTGATGCAAATGTTTTTTGTTTGGTTACATGTGTCTAGACTATTGCGGATACCTATGCGGCGATACCTCCGACTTTCTCATGCTATCACATGAACTTGTCGTGATGTTGAAACTAGAATACATGTAAGATGAAAGTTGTGTGAAATGACGAGATGAAGTTATTGTTTAAGGGAATTCAGAAAATATTGGCTACGGGGAACTGATTTGGCGAGATCAACCTCAATAGCAAACCTTTAGCAAAACTTGGAGTTGATAACATAAATGAAATTACCTTGTTGGTGTGGACTTTCTTTCGTGTAGAGACCATCACGAACAAAAGAGAGGAAGGTTAGAGGTTAGAGCATCTTCAGTCACGGCCCTCAAAAAACGTCCAACACGATGATTTAGGACGCATTTAGGGACACGTCGGACAGAAAGAGACAAAAAATCTGTACAAACAAGAGGCCTTTTTAGCTGTGTCCCTCAAACAATATTCGTATACATACATGCTGTTCATTCGTGCCTTGCCTTCGTTGAGGCACCGGATCTCTGTCCATGGATTGAGATCAAGTGCCTTGACAAAGGCAAGGCACCAATGAACAGTATGGTGCCTTGTCCCCATTTCCTAAACGTTGGATCAAGAATAGATGGTCAGATGAACAAGACCAGTCTACTGTTACATCATGCATCTACAGTACATCGCTACAGTAATTTGTGCACACTAGATATTCTACAGGACCATCTACTGTGTGCCTGTTGTAGTATTTAATCTAGGTTGTCTATTTTTGATCTAACGGTTAAATGAGCAAGGCACGACGCTGTTCATTCGTGCCTTGCCTTCGTTGAGGCACCGGATCTCTGTCCCATTTTAATAGAGGGAAGCACCCCATGTGTGAAAAGGAGGTGAGAGAAAGTGTGGAAAAAGAGAATGACATGTAGGGACTAGGGGCTGCAAACATGCATGCGGACGTTGTTTTTGTGTCCGGCGTGTCTCTACCGGGACACCGGACACAAAATGAGGTGCTTTTTAGTTTTAAAGGAACAATTTTCTCCATTTCTTATCCGCGGTCCCCAAACGTCGTTTGGACCGAGGACGCGACTGTAGATGCTCTTAGGGCATCTCCAGCGGCGACGCATTTTAATGTCCGCGAGCGTCCGTTTGCGTCGCGCCGTGGATGCTAAAATGACCGTTTTTGTCCGCGCGTCCGTTTGCGTCTAGGGGCTGCTCCAGCGGGGCGACGCATTTAATTTTTTTTCTTATTTTTTTTCCTCTACTCCATTTAAACATAGTTTCAAATATTATATATTGAAACATGGTTTTACACAAACTAATACATAATTGGGAACATGGTTTAGACAAACTAATACATAGTTTGAACCATGGTGGACACAAATAAAACATTGCAAAATGAGAAAACCAGTTGTGTTGATTTCCGTATGTTCGCTGCCAAGAAAGAACATTCGAGGGCACACTCAGTCACCCAAACTGGAAAATCCAGCGGGAGATGGTGCCCTTGTTGGCTCTACCGAGGATGAACATCCAGAAACCTCTACTACTGGCTTCGTCTGGCCCGTAGCCAGATTCGCTGCAAAGAAAGAACACTCTAAGTTCTAGCTATCGGTATCCGAGCCGGATTCGCCGGTGTGGTAGTGCCTGCGGCACGCCGTGTCGTCGAACACCTTGACGATCATCTCGCCATCACCCTCGTAGAGGAAGGTGACCTGGCAGCCGCGCTCGAGCTCGAGGTCGCGAGCGAACTTGTCCCACCCCGTGTGCAGGTACATCTGGCCTGTCGAACAAGACCTCCACGGTCCAGCGGCAGAAGTTGCAGCTGGCCTCCCGTAGCTGCAAATGCACCGGCTCGACGCCATCGACGAACTCGGCGAACTTGTCCGGGAGCCGCTTGATGCCGAGTGGATCATCGTTGATGCGGAGGAGGAACTCGAAGCAGCGTTCCTCCTGCAAGGACGAGGAGGGCGCAGGCGACGGCGAGCGTGGGGCCGTAGCTGCTCCACCACGGCGGCCCCTGCACCGGCCACGGGGCGCCTAGGGCCGCGGCCTCGACCGCCTTGCCGGCCACCAGGACCGGCCATGGACTTCCTCGCGGGCCTGGCTACGTCGCAGGAACACCTAGGCGGCGTTACGGTCGAGCTTTGTGGCGGCTAGGGTTTCTTTGGAGGAGTGGATGAGGAAGAAGAACACGCGCCCCCTTTATATAGGCCGGAGGCATGCGGTGGCTGCGGGACGCGTGGCGTCGCCATTAACGTGGTTGGCGGAGGTGGGCTGCGGCCGCTCGGCAGCCGAGGCATCGCCATTAACGTGGTGCAGGCTGCCGAAGCGACGCATCGGCGCAGTCGCTGGCGCGTTTGAGAAGACGCATCGACGCAGGGTCGCTGCCAGGCGGGCCCGACGAAACGTCTGCCAGACACGAGCGGACACTTTGCGCATCCGCGCTGCGTCCGTAGAGACGCATCCGAGGCGCATATTTGGGCCAGCTTTGCGTCTCCGTGGACGGCCCGGTCACTTTGCATCGCCCCGCTGGAGGTGGTGCCAGACGCATTTCCGGTCACGGCGGACGAAAAACGGTCGCTTAGTGACCGTTTGCGTCGTGCCTCTAGAGATGCCCTTAGGCTGGTGCCAATGCACCACCCCACTCTCACCCGCCACGTCAGCTTTTTCCCTCACTCTCACCCCACTCTCACCCACGGTGCCAATGCACGGGCTATAGTCCCCACTCTCACTTCTCTCTCCTCCACATCACCATTTCTTTTCCACATTAAGTTATTTCACTCGATTTATTTTAGACATTCAAAATAATGCAAGGAAATTATTTTATTCAACTTAAAATGTTACCGATTACATAATAATTAATAAAATTGCATAATAAATATTAAAAATTACATAATAAATAAAAATTCTACTCGTCTTCCTCTTCTTCCTGCTCCTCCTCCTCGTCGTCATCATCGTCCAGACCAAGCTCTTTTTCCACCATCTTCATGGCCTTCGCATGTTTGCGCTTTTCACCTTCGTTCATGTCGGCGGTTGATCGGTCTTTCATTTTGTTCCATTGCTTGAATAGCTTAGCCTTCACTAAACCCTTCATCATGTTACTCATCGCGAAGGATTTACTTCGTACCTCACTGCTTGATGAGGTTTCCTTCCCCTTCCTCCTGCCCTTCCGTGCCGCGGCCTTGGCCCTATCGCAGCCCGTTGGACGCTCTTCCTCCGTGTCGCCTGTCGCGTCGCTAGAGCTGTACTCACCAGAAAGTCCTAAACGGCTTCTCTTGGAAGTGGAGTCGGTTCCACTACCAGGACCATGTTGCCCTTTCCACTTCGCTTCATTGCGAACAGCTTGCCACCAGTGGTGCTTTCTGAACGGGTGAGTCACTCTTTTGTCATTCGCGTACCTCTCCATTGCCGCCTTCATGACCATATCATCGTCTGCTCCACTCTGACGTAACCCCTCTTCTTGGATGTAGAATGCATTGAACAGGGACACCTCCTTGTTGTAGGCGTTCCAATGATCCTTCAGCTGCTTCGAGGTCCGATGACGGGCAGGATCCGAGGTAGAGTTGAAGGTTGTAGCTATCTGACCCCAAAAACTAGTGCCGGTCTTGCAATTACCGGCAACAGAGTCCTTGGAGTTAAAAAGCCAAGCATTAACCTACCCCGAAGTAGATATTGTTAGTGAAAAATCAAAGCAAGAACCAACAGAGTCCTTGGAGTTAAACGGAGGTGGAGGGTATGAACCATATGGCGCCGGAGGTGGAGCGTATGGGCCATATGGTCCCGGAGGTGGTGTGCCGGAGGAGTACAAAACTCGGGGAAGCGGCGAAGAACCGACATTGGTGCGACGATGTGTCGGAGAGACACCATCGAGGTCTATTGGTGACCCGTCTTGGATTAGATCCGTGAACGTGGTGCAATCTGGTGGAGTCCAACCGGACATGGTGGATAAGATTTGAGAGAGGGAAGGTGATGAATGGAGATGAAATGGGTGTGGAGTGAGTGAAACCATATGGGGGGTATTTATAGGGTTTTTTGAACCAGCAACGGCTAGCTGACGTGGACGAATCAGAGCGCTCCACGTCAGCTAGCCGTTACACACTACCGCCCCACTCCAGCCCATCTCTCGCCCGCTAACGCCCGCATCTCGCCCCACTCCCGCCCGCCTACCGCCCGCTCTCGCCCGCCCTCTCGCCCGCCCTCTCTCGCCCAGCCCCGCCAACGCGCCGCCCCGCCTCTCGCCCCCGCTAACGCCCGCTGTCGCCCCCCAACGCGGGCGGTAGCCGGGCGGCAGCGGGCGGTAGCGCCCGGCGCCAGCCGCAGCGCCCCGCGCTCTCGTCTCGCCTCGCTCCAGCCCGCCTCCCGCCCCTAGCCGGGCGATAGCGCCCGCGCTCACGCCCGCGTTGGCACCAGCCTTAGAGAGTTTGAAACACAACCTGGTATAGGTTGCTTTTTTACTCCATACGACACTTACAACATGAAAGTTGCTTGAAATATCCAGATGGAGGGTATTTGGAAAACGCAAACTGTGGGTGAGGAATTTAATATCGATGGAATTAGAAGGAAATAAACATAATTAGATTGTTACAAATGAATCATAAAAGGATAGAGCGTCAGCAATGGTGATACGGTGTCACTGTCGGATGTATAGCTCGAAAGCTACCAACTGCTAACTTGCTTTGATGGTTAACCAGGAGAGGGAGAATTTTGGCAACCTCTTGCATCAGGGACGAAATCAATTCAAAGTTAAGCATGCACATGTAGTTACTTCCGACTTACTCCGTATGTGATGTACAGCTAAAATTCCCAGCGCCGTGTCAATATTAGGGTTGAACCGTACGTGGAGCTAGTACGGGTTACGTGTTAATATATAGGGGTATAGAAGTACACATCGAAACCGTATCCAATACACAGTTTGTATGGTATACGAAAGGTAAAACAAAAACAACTCTAACACCCTCCCTTAATCTAAACCTCGGGAGAGGTTGAGATTATGCTTAAACTTTTCTAGATCTTTAACACCTAAGGTTTTTGTGAAGCCATCCGCCACTTGATCTTTTGTAGAGATAAACCTGATGTCAAGAAGTTTTTCAGCAACTCTTTCTCTAACAAAATGAAAATCAATCTCAATATGCTTGGTACGAGCATGAAACACAGGATTAGCAGAAAGATAAGTTGCTCCAAGATTGTCACACCAAATACAAGGACGCTGCCTTAGTGGTACTCCCAATTCACGAATAAGTTTCTCCATCCATATTAATTCAGTAGTTGCATTAGCTAAAGATTTGTATTCTGCTTCCGTACTAGAACGAGAGACTGTAGCTTGCTTTCTAGCACTCCAAGATATTAAGTTTGGACCAAAGAAAACAGCAAAACCACCAGTGGAACGTCCGTCATCAATATCTCCTGCCCAGTCTGCATCTGAAAAGGCACTAAGTAGAGTAGATGATGATCTATGAAACTTGAGACCAAGCTGAATAGTTCCTTGAATATATCTCAGGATGCGCTTCACAGCTGTCCAATGGGCTGTGGTGGGAGCATGAAGGTACTGACAGACCTTGTTGACAGAAAAAGATAAATCTGGCCGTGTCAAGGTCAAATACTGCAATGCTCCAACTATGCTTCTGTAATTTGTACAGTCCTCAGAGCCAAGAGGTGTACCATCTGTCAATGAGAGTTTTCCTGCAGTAGACAATGGAGTTGGACATGATGTACAGTGTAACATCCCAACCTTTTTTAGCAAATCCTTAGCATATTTCTCTTGTGTCAAAAGAATTCCATTTGAGCACTTCTTAACTTCAATGCCTAGAAAGAAATGTAACTCACCCAAGTCCTTGAGAGCAAAGTGAGTACTGAGATTATGAAGTAAGACTGTTGTTGCTTCATCAGACGAACTCACAACAATAATGTCATCAACATATATAAGCATAAACATAGTGATACCTCTCTTGTTGTATAAGAAAAGAGATGTGTCAGCCTTGGATGGAGTGAAATCCAACTCTTGCAGCTTTGGAACTGAGCCGCGCATACCACGCACGCGGTGCCTGTTTAAGACCATACAGTGACTTATCCAATTTGCAAATATAATGCGGAAAGCGAGGATCAACAAAACCAGGGGGTTGCTTCATATAGACTTCCTCCTCCAGAACGCCATGAAGAAACGCATTCTTGACATCTAGCTGTCTTAGATTCCACCCTTGAGACACAGCGAATTGATAACACAAGTCTAACAGCTTGCAGCCTTAACAACAGGACTAAAGGTATCCTCATAATCAATTCCGTACCTCTGTTTGAAGCCTTTGGCAACAAGGCGTGCCTTATACCTTTCAATGGTACCATCTCGCGTGCTTCTTTACTCTATAGACCCATTTGCGATCAATAAGATTTTTATTTGCACTTGGTGGTACAAGATGCCAGTGTTCCGTTGTCCATCAAGGCTGTATATTCCTCGCTCATTGCCTCGTTTCCATTGAGTATCGCAAGTGCTTCATTCAAGTTGTCGTGTTCTCCTCGCAGCGAGAAAATAAACCATAACGAATAGTTCCATCGAGTGTATTGTTTTGGTTGGCGAATCCCTTGCTGAAGACGTGTAGTCGGTCTTCGTTGAGCTGGCGCTGGCGTGGCAGTAGCCACAGGAGAGGCCGCAGGAGAGGCTGGCGAAGAGGATCCGGCCGCACTGTCCTGGCCGACAGGGGAATCAGCTCCGCCTGCCGTGCTCGATGGCCGACGCGCCACGTGACGAACCGTGGAGTGGACGCAGGGGGTGATGATGGCGAGCGGGACCCGAGCGGAGAGGAATTCCCGCGCTCAACGGTGTCATCTTCCGCATGTGCGCGGCGGGACCCAGCTTGGTCGGGTGCAGTGGTTGGAGACAGGGCGCGACGTGGCGCTGCCCGAGGAAAGCGACCTGTGCGACGCAGCGAGGAAGGTTCTCGTCCCCGCAGCAGAATCCGCTTCGGGATCCGTGCCGGGGGAATTATGTGGCGAATTAATTTCTTCATCATTTAAGCTCAAATCTTCGCATCGGCATCGAATTTGAGCAATTTTCTTCAGTGGCTACCAGCATGAACCCGTGTAGGATTAGTAACAGGAACAATATGCATAGGAAGATCAACATGTGCACCCTCATAATTAGCATGCGATGATGATGTGAGATGTTCGGGAAGCAACAATATTTCTTTCCTAAGTTGGGCACCAGACATTAGGATGTAATGACCGAAAAGGAAAAATGTTTTCATCAAAAACAACATCACGAGAAATATAGACGCGCCCGTGGAGATATCTAAGCATTTGACTCCTTTATGAATAGGACTCGTATCCAAGAAAGACACAGCGTTTTGAGCGAAAGGAGAGCTTGCGTTGATTATAAGGGCGAAGGTTTGGCCAACAGGCACAGCCAAAGGTGCGAAGAGCATCATAGTTAGGCTTGACTTGAAGAAGTTTTTCAACAGGAGACTGAAGATTTAGGACCTTGGTGGGAAGAAGGTTAATTAGAAAGGTAGCAGTGAGGAAGGCTTCATCCCAGAATTTCAAAGGCATAAAGGCATTGGCAAGAAGAGCAAGGCCAACCTCAACAATGTGTCTATGTTTGCGTTCAGCAGAACCATTTTGTTGATGAGCATGTGGACAAGAGACATGATGTGTGATACCAATTTTCTGAAAGAACCCATGAAGTTTCTCATACTCACCACCCCAATCAGTTTGCATAGTAATGATTTTGCAATCAAATTTTCTCTCAACAAGTTGCTGAAAATTAAGAAAGACTTGATACACATCACTCTTTTGCTTAATCAAGTATATCCATGTAAACTTACTATAGTCATCAATAAAGCTTACATAATATTTGTGTTTGCCAACAGAAACTGGAGCAGGGCCCCATACATCAGAAAACACTTGTTCCAATGGAACAAGTAGATACACTAGTAGAAGTGGGGTATGGCAACTGATGACTTTTTGCTTGTTGACAAGGATCACACACATAGGGATTTATTTCTGGAGAATATGGGAGATTATTCTTTCTAAGAACTTGCTGAACAATGAAGGACGACGGATGACCTAGACGACGATGCCAAGTGGATGAAGACGGCTTGATGGTGATGAAAGCATGCTTGTCAGAACCAGCGAGAGTGGGCACAAGAGGGTATAAGCCGCCATGACATGGACCTCTAAACATTGTTTGCTTGGTGGCCTGGTCCTTTATCAAAAAGAAAAATGGGTGAATTTCAATAAAGGCATCATTGTCTAGAGTGATTTTATGAGCAGATAATAGGTTTTTGGTGGCACTAGGAACATGAAGAATGTTATTTAATTGAAGAGAACTATGAGGTGTATGCAATGTTGATCTACCAATATGCTGTATTGCCATACCTGTACCACCTGCGTTGTGAACTTGATCGCGACCTCGATAATCATCATGAGTATGTAGCTTGTTCAGCTGCCCAGTGATATGATCAGTGGCGCCAGTGTCCATATACCAATTTGTATCAACGCCATAGGCTCCTTTTTCAGCACGGTCACGGTCATTGCGGCGATCATCATCATCATCACGATCAGAGTAGCGCCACCAACACTCATTTGCAGGGTGACCATACTTGGTACAGATTTGGCATGTGGTATCAACAAATCGTGTGGGGGTCCGGCCTCGACCACGACCTCCCTTGGGTGCACCACGGTCATCACGTCCGCGACCACCACCTCCACCATCACGGCGCTGAACATCACGGCGATCATCACGCCTGTAGTTGCCACGGTCACGATCATCACGTCTCCAATTTTCGCGATCATCTCGACGATCACGGTATCCACCTCCACGGTCATCACGACGATAGTCGTCACGGCGGTCCCGGTAGCCACCATCTCGGTAACCACCATCATCTCTGTATCCTCCACCCTCACGACGTGGTTCGTTTGAACGAGGCGGAGGACCTCCACGAGCAGCGACATCAGAGGTCTGAAAAACAGGATTAATCTGATTGGACTCAGCTAGCAATACCTCACGATCATCGAACGCTTGAAGCTGAGCACACATGTCCGTGAGGGTGGTGTTGGGTGTGGCGTTCATTGATGCAACAAAGGGGGTATAAGGCCCCTGAAGTCCTCCCAATATGTATCCTTTTAACTCATCATCATCAACTATTTTCCGGCGGCGGCAAGCTCAGTATGCAAAACCGCGCATCTTGGAGATAAACCGCGGCACCGTCGGCTCTAATTTCTTGGTATTGGCAAGGGCACCTCGAAGCATATTAACGCGAGAACGAGACTGAGAGGTAAACAGACCTTCAATGGTTGTCCGGACTTGATGAGCAGATTCGAGACCAACAACATGAGAGAGGAGATCGATATCAAGCCCTTTCACCAGGTAGCTCGGACAGCTTGATCTCGGGCCAGCCAAACAGCGTAGGCTTCATTGGGAACAAGTGGACTTCGTTTCTCGCTGTCTTCAACTTCGAGGGTTTTGGAGGGAGCAGCATCGGATCCATCAAGCAGTACCGAGGACTTGAGCACCACGAAGGGCTGGGAGGACTTGAGTTTTCCAAAACAAGATGGTTCCGGCGGGTGAGTTTCTCTGTAGGCGGCGATCCAAGGGCGGCCGCAAGATTCGCGGCGGCGGTAGCAGACGAAGACGAGGCCATTGGTTGTGTGTGGGATGTGGTGCTTCACGGCGGCAAACAGCGGCGGCCGGGCAGAGGAAAAAAATCGATCTAGGTTTTTTGTCTTGGTTTTGGGTTTTGGTTTTCTGAATCACGATCAAGGACGATCGGAAGGGTTGTCTGTGTTTTCTGGTTTGGTGTTTGAGGCTCCTGGCGGCGTGAGGCGGCCGGAGAGTTTTGTGGTTGTTTGGTGCTTCACCGGCCAATGGCGGCGGCGGCGGATTGTCGGCGAGACAGCTAGAGGGGAGAAGGCTGCTCGATACCATGTCAATATTAGGGTTGAACCGTACGTGGAGCTAGTACGGGTTACGTGTTAATATATAGGGGTATAGAAGTACACATCGAAACCGTATCCAATACACAGTTTGTATGGTATACGAAAGGTAAAACAAAAACAACTCTAACACGCCGGTCGAACCATTTTTTTTTCCATGAACCGTGCAGAAGAGTTGCAAGCCATTAGAGCAAGGCCCAACCACCAAGTACAGTCCAAACAAGAACGCCGGTCGAATTGAGAAATGTTAGATGTTATGAAAAAGTCTAAAAAAAGATGTTATGAAAAAGAAAGGAAAAACTAGAACTGAACATACGTACGCTTCGCTAATTAAGCGTCACCATTTGTTGCGTCTAAGCAATAAGCATGCGCAGATGTTGCTGTCTACTATCTTTCATGGGCGATCACGACACTGACAATGAATAAAAGATGGTAGATTACACGCCATGCAACAATAATGTATGTACGCTACGGCGCCAAAAATCAAATAGCCGAAAAGATGTTGTACTCGTATATGGTTGTTGGCACGTCCATCATACCAATTATCGTCACCTATCCAGCTGAGTGTTGTGCAGCTGATGTTGTTGCTGCTGATGTATCGATCTCCACGGGCTACACGGACGGAATACTAGTATCATTCAGTCATTTAACTACAGTATCTTTTCGATCGGATTAGTATGTCGTAGTAGTACTCCACTAAGCTAGCTACTTCTGAAAGGAACACATCATCATTTTGTCATATATAAAGAGGGAAAGGAATGCTCTTCAGCTGTACCTTGATCCGGCCTGACTTTTGGCGCCAGAGGCAAATTGAACTATTGAAGCAGAGCACAGTTAGCCATGGTTCGCCTCTCCTGCTTCCCGCTCCTCCTCCTCTTCCTGCAGACGCAGCTCCTCGTGCTGGTCGCCAGCGAGTTCCTCCGCCTACCGTCTGAGCAGGATGTCGTCGGCACGAGGTGGGCCGTCCTCATCGCCGGCTCCAACGGCTACTACAACTACCGTCACCAGGCACGCAACAACTAACTGATTGATTACTTCCCCCCTTAACCATTTTATCGTAAATACTTTTCACTCCTGACTGAATTAGCTGGATGCTTAACCTTTCAGGCGGACGTGTGCCACGCTTACCAGATCATGAAGAAGGGCGGGTTGAAGGACGAGAACATCATCGTCTTCATGTACGACGACATCGCCCACAACCCTGACAACCCAAGGCCCGGAGTCATCATCAACCACCCAAACGGCAGCGACGTCTATGCCGGAGTGCCTAAGGACTACACGGGAAAAGACGTGAACGCCAACAACTTCCTCGCGGCTCTGCTCGGCGACAAGTCCAAGCTCACCGGCAGCGGCAGCGGCAAGGTCGTCAGCAGCGGCCCTGATGACCATATCTTCGTATACTACGCCGATCACGGCGGCCCAGGGGTTCTTGGTAAAATATTATTTGATCTCCATCTATCTTGGTTTAACTATACTCCCTCGGATTCATATTAATTGTTATTAGTCTAGATGTATTTGGACATATTTTAATTCTCAATACATCCATATTACCGAAAGTAATACGAATCGGAGGAAGTATCTTGTTTTATTGCATCGTGACGTGACCTGACAATGACCGTTTGATCGAATGATCGGTCAGGGATGCCGGACGACGAGGAGTACTTGTATGCGAATGACTTGGTGCAAACACTCGAGAAGAAGCACGCCGACGGGGCCGGGTACAAGAGCCTCGCGTTCTACCTGGAGGCGTGCGAGTCCGGGAGCATCTTCGAGGGCCTCCTACCAGGCAACATTAGTGTGTACGCCACAACCGCATCGAACGCAGAGGAGAGCAGCTGGGGCACCTACTGCCCGGCGACGATGAGGGTACCCCTCCGACCGAGTATGACACCTGCCTCGGTGACCTTTACAGTGTCTCCTGGATGGAGGACAGCGACGTCCACAACCTCCATATGGAGTCCCTCAGGCAGCAGTACGGCGTCGTCAAGGATCGCACCTCGGCGCATGAGACGTACAGCCTCGGCTCCCACGTGATGCAGTACGGCGACCTGGGCCTAAACGAGCAGAGCCTCTACCTGTTCATGGGCACCGATCCCGCCAACGACAACGCCGGCTTCGTCGGAAACTCCTTGCCCTCGTTGAGGGGTGCCGCGGTGAACCAGGCGTGACGCCGATCTCCTCCATTTCTGGCACAAGTACCGGAGATCCGCGGAGGGGTCGACACGGAAAGGAGAGGCACGCAGGCGGTTGGTGGACATGATGGCACAACGATCTCACGTTGATAGTAGCGTGGAGTTGATCGGCAACCTCCTCTTTGGCTTCGAGGAAGGTCCCAAGATCCTCAACGCCGTCCGGCCGACGGGGCAGCCTCCGGTCGACGATTGGGACTGCCTCAGATATATGGTGCGGAGATTTGAGGAGCGGTGTGGGGGCCTAGCGCAATATGGGATGAAGCATATGCGATCTGTAGCCAATATTTGCAACGCTGGAGTTCGAGAGGAGGCCATGGACAAGGCTGCGTCTCAAGCGTGCGCGATTAATCCTCTTTCCATAGTTGTCTAATTGTTCCATGGGACATCAACCGCTCAATATTTGGTGTTCTTGATATACATGAATATATCCAATAATGATAAATGTAAATACATGGTTCAATGTACATTATTGCCACAACTAGTTTGAGAACCAAAGGTAAATATATGGTCATGTAAACCATGAAAGCATGTTAAAAGAACACCTTGAACTCCCGGAGAGGCAAATCTCACTAATGAGTGATCATGAGAAGGTAAATTTTGATTAGCTCAAGAGGAAGCAAGATTAGGCTCAAGTGTGCCAATGAGGACATTTTGATTAAGCACAATTTTGGCTGCAAAGCGAGTTTCGTTTTTTCCAGTAAGAGATCTTCTAATAATATAAAAAGAAGATATTAAATATGCTTAGCCTTTGCAACAACTCACTATCATGATGGATTCAAAACAACAGAGGATACACACAACCAAACTATTAGAAAAGAATTATCGACACACTAATTAACAACAACATCGAACACTTTCCTGACAACACACGGGCCACAAGAAGGTTCTCCAAAAGCAATGTCTTCACCGAGACAGCAGCACACAGGTGTCTGCATTGCCAAATTCTATCAAAGATTAAATCATGAGTTCTCACCTGGGAAGTATAATTGAGCTTAGATTTCATGCAATGTCTTCAACAAGGCAACAATGCCAAAACACCTCTATTACTCGGTATGGCGATGAAGGTCAAACCAAGGGTTTTCACTCCGTTGCTCCACTCTCTGTACTGAATTAGCACCACAAAACCTCAACGACTTAGTGTTGTTGCATCCGCTTGACAAAGAACATTTTTTTCTTCTACCCTTGACTGTTGAACACAGACAAACGCCCACACTCTTGTACATGTTGTCTTCCAAACCACTTGGTAACAAATATGCATAAGCCTCACATTATGAGAATCATGAAACATGACATCTTAGAACGTCTTCAGCCTAAATTTTGGGTCTTCAAACAACACACGTAGTTCTGACTTGATCAACGCTACATAACCAAAACCTATACTCAGATAAACATACCGACGGGAGGACGAGACAAGCGTGATAGGCACCACTGAAACCCACTTTAAGTGCCCCTCCAAAAGACACATGTAATCTTTATAATCGGTAGATGACGGACTTGCGAAAATGGGAATTCCCTTAGAAAAATCATTTATGTTGTCGAACAACAGTTTTCACTGTACAACAAGCACAATCTGCAGGCCAGAACCACATGAAGCCGTATTACCCTGCCTCATTGGTTTGGTCACCCTTGGTATTTTCATTTTCATGGAAAGATGCCATGACAACATGAAGTGCATCACACGGGTTGAGTTCCCATGTAGTGACGGAACTTCCTTAGGGACAAAGGGGGCTGTTGCCCCCTCCAAAAATCCTCAAGTGATATCACCTTTACAAGTTGCACATAAATTGTACATGAAATTGATTGAATAAATTAAGTTAATTCTAGGTCGACCAACAACTAGCCGTGGTTATTTGTTTTGCTGCATCGTGGCATGAACTGATAATGACGTTGTCAGGGATGCCGGATGACGAGGAGTAACTGTACGCAAACGATCTGGTACAGACACTGGAGAAGAAGCACTCCGGCGGGGCTGGGTACAAGAGCCTCGCATTCTACCTGGAGGCGTGCGAATCCGGTAGCATCTTCAAGGGTCTCCTCCCGGGCAACATCAGCATGTATGCAACGACGACATCAAACACGGAGGAGAGCAGCTGGGGAACCTACTGCCTCGGCGAGACGATGGCGCTCCACCCCCGGAGTACGACACCTGCCTCGGCGACCTCTACAACGTCTCCTGGATGGAGGACAGCGACGCCCACAACCTCCATACGGAGTCCCTCAGGCAGCACTACATCGTCGTCAAGGACCGCACCGCGGCGCAAGAGACTTACAGCCTCGACTCCCACGTGATGCAGTAAAGTGATGGAACTTCCTTAGGGACAAAGGGGGCCGTTGCCCCCCCCCCCCCCCCCCCCCCCCCAAATCCTTAAGTGTACATATCACTTTTACGAGTTGCACATAAATTGTACATGGAATTGATTGAATAAATTAAGTTAATTCTAGGTCGACCAACAACTAACCGTGGTTATTTGTTTTGCTGCATCGTGGCATGAACTGATAACGACGTTGTCAGGGATGCCGGGAAACGAGGAGTAACTGTACGCCAACGACCTGGTACGGACACTGCAGAAGAAGCACGCTGCCGAGGCTGGGTACAAGAGCCTCGTGGTCTACCTAGAGGCGTGCGAGTCCGGTAGCATCTTCAAGGGTCTCCTCCCTGGTAACATCAGCATGTAAGCAACAACGACATTGAACACGGAGGAGAGCATCTGGGGAACCTACTGCCCTGGCGACGATGATGGCGCCCCACCCCCGCAGTACGACACCTACCTCGGCGACCTCTACAGCGTCTCCTGGATGGAGGACAGCGACACCCAAAACCTCCATACGGAGTCCCTCAAGCAGCAGTACGGCGTCGTCAAGGACCGCACCTCGGCGCACGAGACTTGCAGCCTCGGCTCCCATGTGATGCAGGACGGCGACCCGGGCCTAGCAAAGCATCTACCTGTTCATGGGCACCGATCCCGCCAACGACAATGTCGGCTTCATCGGCAACGGGGCCGGGTACAAACACTCGAGAAGAAGCACGCCGACGGGGCCGGGTACAAGAGCCTCGCGTTCTACCCGGAGGCGTGCGAGTCCGGGAGCATCTTCGAGGGCCTCCTACCAGGCAACATTAGTGTGTACGCCACAACCGCATCGAATGCAGAGGAGAGCAGCTGGGGCACCTACTGCCCTAGCGACGATGAGGGTGCCCCTCCGACCGAGTATGACACCTTCCTCGGTGACCTTTACGGTGTCTCCTGGATGGAGGACAGCGACGCCCACAATCTCCACATGGAGACCCTTAGGCAGCAGTATGGCGTCGTCAAGGATTGCACCTCGGCGCATGAGACGTACATCCTCGGCTCCCACGTGATGCAGTACGGCGATCTCGGGCTCAACGACCAGAGCCTCTACCTATTCATGGGCACCGATCCTGCCAACGACAATGCCAGCTTCATCGGCAACTCTTTACCCTCCCGAGGCGTGACGCGGTGAACCGGCGCGACGCCGATCTCATCCATTTCTGGCACAAGTACCGGAGATCGAAGAGGGGTCAACACGGAAAGGAGAGGCACGGAGGCAGTTGATGGACATCATGGCACGAAGATCTCACGTTGATAGTAGTGTGGAGTTGATCGGCAACGTCCTCTTCGGCTTCAAGGAAGGTCCCAAGGTCCTCAACGCCGTCCGGTCGGCAGGGTAGCCTCTGGTCGACAATTGGGACTGCCTCAAATATATGGTGCGGACATTTGAGGAGCGGTGCGGGCCGCTTATGCAATATGGGATGAAACACATGCGGTCGGTAGCCAACATTTGCAACGCCGGTGTCTGGGAGGAGGCCATGGACAAGTCTCGCGTCTCGAGCGTGCACTATTAATGCTCTTCCACTTTCAGATCAAGTTGTTTAATCGAATCATGTCCCATCAATCACTCAATGTTTCGTGTTATCAATATGCATAAATATATATCATGATAATTGTAAATATATGCTATACGAATAGTATGTGGTTTGGTGTACATTGTCGCACTAGCTTGATAGTCTATAAAGTGTATGGTCATGTGTTAACCATAGGAGCATGTCCAAAGAAAACTAAGCCAACTTAAACAAGTAACCGAGTGAGACAAGCTTAACTATCATATATGACCATTTCACTTAATTAACTAAACTAGTAATTAATTCATATAAGTGACATGCATGATGAACATAAACAATGGAGTGTCCTATATTTGTATAGCCATCTTCGAGATACACCTATTCTCTTGACCTTTTGTCCAATACCGATTCGTCGCCTCTTAATTGCAAAAAGGAAAATCTAAATAGAAATATAGATATATTGGGTTTTATGAATGGATGGCGAAAACAAATTATGAATATATCAAGGATTTCGACTGTTTTATAGTTCGTCTAGATAGTATGGAAAATGGATCTGAAACGGTAGGCAGTGTTGACCGGGTTACCGTTCACTATGGATCGGGTCAGTGAACATTCTGCATGAGTAGTGTTTACTTATTTGTATGTATAGGCTTTGATTTGGCACAATAGGCTAGATGTGTTTGATCGGATTACTGTTGGGTTTCTACAAAGTTTGGGTCCTATGAGAAGAAAGGAATTATCGTGCTAGCAGCAAGTGGCTTTTGTGTTTCTGTCAGAAAAAAAAGAGAGAAGGAGCTCTCGTCCTATGGTGCCGGAACACAGGCTCGAAGGCGAGAATGATTGCATCAACGAGAGGAGTGCGGAAAGGTAAGGGAGGTCATCGAAATGAGCAGCGGGATGTAGGTAAACCAATTTTTCAGGAAAAGATGGGTTCCTACCTATAAGACTGCTCATAGTGGGAGTAACATAGGTAGTAACATCACACATCTTAAGACATTTTGGTGACATGGCATACTAATAAATGAAGAAAGAGAGTGAGGTGGTAACTAGCTATGTTACCATAACATCACACATCTCAAGGCAATATGAGTCTACAACATAATTAATGATACATTGCATGACACCACATCTAAATTACTACTCACTATGAAGGTAGTAACTTAGACTAGTAACATACATGTTACTAGTCTAAGTTACTCTCCACTATGAGCAGCCTAAGATAGTGGCTGCCGATATTGCCCGCAGAGAGAGCTCGATCGGGAGTCCTTGAGAGGCGATACGACTGAGCGTCCCGTGCATTGCCCGTGCGTTGAATCCTAGATTGCCTTCTTACTTAACTAAACTAGTAATTAATTCATACTACTTGAATGCCCATGAGTTGTCCGTGAGTAATAAGTACTATATATTATAGGGCAACAAACTTCATTTTTCTCATAATTTTGAGACTTGCTAGGAATTAACATAGAGTTGACACGTGTGCTGTTTGGATTGTTTAGTTTTTATTAGGTGTTTCTGTGTATAGCTTTGGTGCTCTCTAGCAATTTCAGGAGCTCGGGGGGCTGGCGCGCGCAAACCCTATTCTCCGCCCAATGCGGGCGCTATCTGGTGCTCCGCACAGGGCGGAATAGGTTGGGCCAGGCCCATTAACGGGGCAGCTAGTTTTTTTTTTTCTGGGTTTGTTTTTTTATTCTGCTGGATTTTCTTTCTTTTTTCTCTCATTGTTTTTTCGGTTTTCCTTCTGATATTCGGTCAGTTTTTTTAAAAAAATTAAAACATGAAAATTTCAAATTATGAACTTTTTCACAATTGAACTTTTTAAATTCAAACATTTTTTTAGATTCGAACATATTTGAGATCTAAACATTTTTTAATCCATTTTTTTTAAAACATGAACTTTTTGAATTTTGAACTTTTTTCAAATTTGAACTTTTTCAGATTTGAACATTTTTTTGATTCGAACATTTTTTTAGATTCGAACATTTTTCAGATTCGAACATTTTTTAACTTTTTCAGATCCGAACATATTTGAGATCTAAACATTTTTTAATCCAATTTTTTAAAACATGAATTTTTTTGAATTTTGAACTTTTTTAGATTTGAACATTTTTTAGATTCGAAAATTTTTCAGATTCGAACATTTTTCAGATTCGAACATTTTTTAAATATGAACATTTTTTATCCAATTTTCTAAATTTGAAATTTGTGAAATTTTGAATGTTTCCACATTTGAAATTTTTAAAATTCGATTTTTTTGTAGATTTGAACCACATTAAAACATTATTAAAATCTGAACAGAAATAAAAAAAAAAGGAAAGAAAAGAAAAGGATAATACAGCCAGATTCGCTAGGAGAATACATGGGCCTGGCCCAGCAGCCAACACTTAGGCGGCGCTAGCGCCCCGCTCCGCTTAAAGCGGTGTATAGGCGCTCCCGCTGGCTCTCTTTTGAGGCTGAGGAGAGCGATAAGGGGTACGAGACAAGGGCGGGCACTCCACCGCCACCCCCATCGGCGAGGGAGCAGAAACGGCCAAAGAAGCAAGCTACGGCAAAGAAGGACAAGCAAACCATAGGATCGGCGGGCTCTGCGACGGAGCACCGCCGGGACCAATGAGTACTTATCTGTGGAACTGTCGCGGACTTGGCAATGCTGCGACAGTTCGTGAGCTTCGCGACTTTGCGCGAGAATTTGCCCCATCCATCCTCTGTGTTGTGGAGACGCAACTTCAGAAGTCTAGGGTGGAAAATCTAGCAAACACATTGGGTTATGACAATGCTTTTGCTGTAAGTAGTACGGGCCGTAGCGGCGGTCTGGCGATGTTTTGGAACAATCAAATAAAGATTGAGCTTTTACCTTACTCTCAGTACCATATTGACGCAATTGTCTCTCCTGCGTCGGAGGAGTCGTGGCGTCTCACATGTGTGTACGGCGAGGCTCAAGTGAGGGAGCGGCATAAGACGTGGGACATGCTTAAATTCATTAAGGCATCGTCTCATCTACCGTGGTTGTGCATAGGAGATTTCAACGAGGTACTTCTACGGGAGGAACATATGGGTGTCAATGAAAGGAGCAACACCCAGATACAGGCTTTCAGAGAAACTGTGGATGTGTGCCAGCTCATGGACCTTGGCTACAATGGTACGCCTTGGACATTTGAGAAGAAGGTAGCAGGAGGATCTTATTGCCGTGTGCGCTTGGATCGGGCTCTTGCCACCGCTAGCTGGTGTGAGCGCTACTCTCTGGCTGCTCTTCAACACCTGACGGCGGCGGCGTCAGACCATTCGGCTATCTTGCTTCGCTTTGAGCCTACCCCGGAACCCCCTCTCCAGGCGAAATTGTTCAGGTATGAGGCCATGTGGGAGACCCACCAGGACTTCAAGCCAGTGATGGACAGGGAATGGCGCCTAGATACATGCACATCTATGCATGGTTTGGAACGGAAGCTGAAAGGGTTATCGCAATCATTGTCGGAATGGGGCCGTGATACTTTTGGCTCTGTCCGTCGCGAGCTTAGAGACTTACGTCGGCAACTGACTCACCTTCGTTCGGCATCAGATAGGATTGGTCCAAGCCACCAGGAGCTTAAGGTGGCCGAACGGATCGTCGAACTCCAACATAGGGAGGAAGTGATGTGGCGGCAACGCTCGCGTATTCAGCGGCTAGCAGAGGGCGACCGTAACACGAGGTTCTTCCACTTGAGAGCGAGCAAGAGGAAGAAGAAAAACAGAATAGCGCGCCTAAAACGTACAGATGGCTTGTTCACGGAAGACCAGAATGAACTTGGCCATATGGCAAAGGATTTCTACAAATCTTTGTATACATCTGAGGGTATATCGGGAATGGAAGAGGTTCTCAATGCTGTCCCAGTAACTGTCACAGCAGCGATGAATGAGCAGCTCCTCGCCGCTTACCGGGATGAGGAGATTAAGCAGGCGCTTTTTCAGATGTTTCCACTTAAAGCGCCGGGACCTGATGGATTCCCTGCCCAATTCTTCCAGAAACACTGGGACGTCTGCGGAGAAGAAGTGACAAGGGCCGTCCTCCGAATTCTGCAAGGTGAGGAGAGTCCAGAATGTATCAACAAAACCTTTATTGTTCTTATTCCAAAAGTGGCAACACCAGAGGAACTTGGACAATTCCGCCCTATCAGTCTTTGCAATGTCATCTACAAGATAGCATCTAAGGTCCTTGCCAATAGACTGAAGGTGTTCTTACCCGAGATCATCTCTGAGGAACAATCTGCTTTTGTACCCGGACGACAGATCACGGACAACATTATTACTGCGTATGAGTGTCTCCATTTTATGAAGAGGAACGGAGCCAAGATACATCAGCACTGTGCTCTGAAGCTCGATATGCGGAAGGCCTATGATCGAGTTGAGTGGCCTTATCTACGGGCAATAATGTTACGCATGGGTTTCTCCCGGAGGTGGGTGGATCTCATCATGAGCCTGGTTTCATCGGTATCCTTCTCGGTGTTGTTCAATGGAACACCCATGGAGGAGTTTCGGCCGTCAAGGGGGCTCCGCCAAGGCGACCCTATATCCCCGTATCTATTTTTACTTGCAGCAGAGGGCCTATCCGGCCTCTTGAAACAAAGTCAACAATCACCGCATCTCCAAGGGATCAAGGTGGCTCCCAGCGCTCCAGCTGTGAACCATCTCCTCTTTGCGGATGATAGCCTGCTGTTCGTTAAAGCTACTAACGAGGGAGCGTCAGAAGTTATGGAGCTGCTGACTAAATATTGCGATGCCTCGGGTCAACGCATCAATTTGGAGAAATCTTCTGTTTTCTTCAGCAAGGGGTGCCCTCAGGAGCGCCGAGCTAGTGTGAAGAATATGCTGTCTGTACCAAATGAAACTCTTAACGAGAAGTATCTTGGGATGCCTTCTGATATTGGGAGATCGACAAATGGGGCCTTCAAGTATCTTAAGGACCGCATTTGGAAGAGTGTTCAGGGCTGGTTGGAGAAGACTATGGCATCTGGGGGCAAGGAGGTGTTAATAAAATCAGTGGCTCAGGCAATCCCGACCTTCTCCATGTCCTGTTTCAAATTACCGAGAGGTCTTTGCTTGACTATTAACTCGATGATCCGACAATTCTGGTGGGGTAGCAAAGATGGGAAGAGGAAACCCAGCTGGGTATCGTGGGAGACGATGTGTTCACCAAAGTTCAGTGGCGGGATGGGTTTTCGAGATATCGAGTTGTTCAATTTGGCGATGCTTGCTCGCCAAGCGTGGCAGATGCTACAAAACCCTGATGCCTTGAGCTCAAGGCTTCTAAAAGCGGTCTATTTCCCGGATGGGGAATTTCTCGAGGCACAGCTTGGAGCCTCGCCGTCTCATGTCTGGCGAGCGTTGATCGAGGGGCGTGATGTGATGAAGCAGGGGCTGATCAAGCGAATTGGGACTGGTCAAAGTACTAATATCTGGAACCACAACTGGCTACCGAGGGATTTCTCGCTACATCCTCTGGTGTGTAGGACAAATGACCCACCCATGTTGGTGTCCTCTCTCATTGATGCATCGAGCGTTTCGTGGAAGGAGAACATGATCGACGAGCTCTTCCTTCCAATGGACGCCGAGGTGATCCGCTCAATACCGTTAAGTACACGCAGACTGGACGACTTCTGGGCGTGGCACTATGAAAAGAACGGGCTGCTCTCTGTACGATCAGCATACCGTATGCTGGTACTCACCAAGAAGCGTCGGGAGGATTGGCTGCAAGGAAGGTCGGGTGGCTCCAATGCAGTACAGGAAGGGAAGAACTGGCAGCGCCTGTGGAAAACCCAAGTTCCGTCGAAGCTACGGGTCTTCCTATGGCGTCTAGCACAGCAGTCGCTACCGACGGCAGATGTTCGCTGCCACCGGCACATGTCGCCTACAAGCATATGCTTGGTCTGTGGCGAGGAGGTTTCTTATAGACACTCCCTAATCAACTGCGCTATGGCGAGGTCTGTTTGGGCTCTGTCTGATGAGGACATTACTGAACACGTCAGTATGAATGAGGACCCGTCTGCGAAGCAATGGCTATTCGTGATGATGGAAACTCTCTCGCGAGATGATTTTGCTAGAGTGGCAGTTACCTTGTGGGCTATATGGTATGCGCGCCGTAAGCTGATCCACGAAGACGAGTGTCAAAGCCCGCTGTCCACTCACCTTTTCATTCAGAGGTACCTCCAGGATCTCTCAGTTCTGGCCAGATCAACACCGAAGAATGCAGCAGTCCCCGAAGTGCGTCATCCGAAGTGGATACCACCGGTGGAGGGTTGCGCCAAGATTAATGTCGATGCCGCCCTAGCAAAGACACGGCCTAGAGGGGCGCTGGGAGCGGTCTGTCGGAGTGCAGATGGTTCCTACCTGGGGGCCTCGAGCTTGACCGTGGAAGGAATCACCAATCCTTCGGTGCTGGAAGCCATGGCGTGCCGCGAAGCTCTGGCTCTGGCTCAGGACCTGAATCTGCGGAGGATCACGGTGGCATCCGACTGCTTGGCGGTGGTGCAAAATCTATCATGGCCTTTTGCAGGAGAATACAGCGCTGTGCTCCATGAAATAAAGGAGACCTCGACCCTCTTTGAGAGAGTGTCGTTTAGGCACGAGAACAGAGCTTCGAACTCTGAAGTGCATAGACTAGCTCGTTCGGCTACGACGGGCTTTGTTGGACGTCAGGTGTGGCTGCTAGAGCCCCCGGATGGCCTTTGTATCAATACTTCTATTTATGAATGAATAAAGAGCTATGCGTTACCTCAAAAAAAAAAAAAAAAAAAAAAAAAAGGCGCTCCCGCTGGCGCGGGCGAGCTTGCTGTTAAATTTTGTTGGTCCTTTATCATATGATGACTTTTCCTGTTTACAGTGGGCCAGAATCAGTTCCAGTTCAGAATTTTGTCGATACCGCTTTTTCCTCTGTTCTAGCCTCCGCTCGCTCTAGAAAACTTCGGTCGAGTCTCACACGGCGTGGCCACGCCGGATCCTCCGCAGTGGATTTCTCCGCGCATCACCTACCTTGGGTCTTCTTCTCCTGATCCCCATCCCCGTCTACCCAAGGCTCCTTCCGCCGCTGGCCGGGTCGTGAATTTCCCAAGCTTCCCACCGCCGCCAGCCATGGCCGGGACTCCCGGAGAAGAAGGGGAGAGGCGCGCGAGCTCGGGATTCCGCGCGTTGTGGCCGATGGTGGTTGCTTGCGGGAGATCCCTCCCTGCGCTCCCAGACCCCAGTGGTCTGGTCGGGTCTCCACGAAATCCACGACCCACATACATCTCTCTCTCACCCCACCAAATTCCCACCACCACCACTCCTCCTGCTTTCTCCTCCACGACAACTTCTGCGCCGCCCCATCCTCATGCTCGCGCCGTCTCCTCATCTCATGTCGCCTTCTTCACCGCCGGCAGGACCGCTTACCCGGCGCCACCTTCTTGCCTCGCGGGAATCCCTTCAAGAACGGGTTGGCTTCACCACGAACAACTCCGTCGCCGGCAGGCCCCCTACGGCCAACCTGCATCGGCTGGCGCAGAGGCAATCCGGCGCCGCCTCCGGCCCCAGCGCGGAAGCACTAGACGCCGATGCCACACCGCTGTGGCGCCCCGCGCCTCACTGCTTTCTTCGTGCCACCGTCACTGGCAGCCCCCTAATTCGCACGTCGTGGCTGAGTGGGAAGAGGCGTTGATGCTGGATTCGAGTGGGCTGCGGCGGCGGCGGTCTCTGTGGTAGGGGACGGGTCGGCGTGGCGGTCTGCCGAGGCCGGCTTAGCCCCTGCCCTATCACCCTTCTGGCTGCCGACTCGTGTGGCGCCCAGGTGCCTGGGGTCTGGGCGTGAGACTGCCCAGCACGCCTCCTTTGGTACACCAACTCTCACCTCGCAGTGTGTTTTTTTGTTTTGTTTTTGTTTGCCATGTCCTTGGTCACCGTCTGATTTGGTTTGTATGCGCAGGGACGGCGATCTAGGTAGATCTGGAGTGGCGGTGGCGACCTCCACCTCTGCAATCTCCCTGTGGCATGCTTCTGAGAAAGGGGGCGATCCCGAGCTAGCCGCCGAGCTCCCTCAGGTTATCTCCCCTATATCAGCGTTGTAATTTCCTTCTTTTTTCCTCCTCTCTTATTCCTTTTTATTTAGCAGTGGGGGCTTAGCCTGGAGATTCCCGGCTTTGGATTTGGCTTCATCCAGCGGGATGAGGCCGGCATCTGCAGACAACCCTCTCATCATTGGGTGGTAATCTCGGTTCTGCGGTTTCTATTTTCCTGTCATGTGCTACTGCCAATTGCCAAGGATGAGACGAGTTGTGATTCTTGCCTGCCGAAAATTGGTATACTTTAATTCTGTCCATAGTTGGCCGAGCCGACCTTGACATCGGTTTTCTGCGATCGTTTGTCATTACCTTGTTATAATAAATCTACTATGTTTACCTTGTATGATCATGTGGAATTGTAGAAACGTCCGCTTTTACTAAATAGTAATTCATTCATCTGTAGTAAAAGTAAGTATATGATTGTTGCATTGCTCTGACCATATATCCAACATGACACAGGTTTACAGCGACCTGACCGTTGACTACTTGAAGATGTTACAACAACCGTCGTTGCTCTAGGACTGTGAGTACATCTACATTTATTTTCTTTTTACAGCTTGTGTACTTTTCAAGTTGAATTTAAACTGTTTGTAGAAAACATTCTTTTGGTACTGAAGCGGAACTTCCTATTTAGTTATGTCAGGCAACTCCTTTTATGCTAATTGATATTTGTTGACCTGCTTGATCTGCTGACATGAGCCTTTTTGTGAACTTGACCTGCTGACATGAGCCTTTTATGAACTTGACCTGCTGACATGAAGCTTACGAGCCAACAGTGTATATTTCAGTTACTTCTAAGTTTGAATGAGATTCGGTTTTAGTTCCTTCGTTCAAACCAGGTGCATGTATGAAAGATACTATTTGCAAATAATGACAAGAGTGTTTTAATTCTTAGATAATTGGTAGTTCGCAGGGATTTGCGGCTTAAAGCTCAGTCTACTATTAAAATAAGGGATTCAAATTTATATCAGGTTTTGCTTCCTGTCAAAATCTATCTCTGAGAGATCGTGCAATGGAAAGTTACAACATAAGTCAGTGGAGGCAAATTAACAAATCAAAAATATCTTTTGATCCTCCGAGATAAATCAGTGGGTATATGAACTTCTCTTTGTTTCTCACCTGAAAGTTACAGTGTGATTCTTAAATTAACTGGAGCTTACTTCTTATTATTTACTTATTAGTTCATCACATGTTTCTTTTTTTGTTGTTACCTGTGAAAACTTTGGTCGGCATGGCACATGACATGATGAATGCTTTTGTCATATTTATCTTTTTATTTTATAGCTTGATTTACTTTTTCTTCCATGCATTATTCATTTATTCTGTGAGTCCATGCTCATGTACAAGATGCAAAAGTGCGGCTCTGTAGTTTTTTCGTGCACTCTCAGTTGCTACCACCAAATGATTTGCTAACAGTAACTGGTGGTGCCTGTCGATGAGTTGAGATCCATGTTCTTCTTTTCTCTAGAGCACTTCTATTTGTAGGATATATCTCCATGGCTTTTCATGCGAGTTCTGATGAGAACTTTAGTCGGGACAGATGGATTTTAGTGAACTTCCCCAATTATATATCATCCAACCTTTTCAATAACCCCCTCGAAAAAAAACCTTTTCAATAACTACTCGAGTGATAATTTCCCTAATTATGTGTAGTCATTTAGTTGGGATACTTTTTTCCATCAGGATCTTTTGAAGAAGGATCCATTTAATAGCGTGGTGATTGAATCATCAGGGCGCAATGTACATCAGGTAGATAGCCATCCTATGCTTGAAAGGAAATCTAAATCGATACCTGAAGATTGTGAACGAAAGCGGTAAGTTCAGATAAGGCCAATGATAGGGGCAATCATTGGACCATTGTAGAGATGTCACATTGCTTCGGCTTTCCATTAAAGCTATCCTCTAATTGCTGACCAGTTCTTAGTTAGTACATTAACAAACTAATTAATATATGTATAATAGTATTCTCGGTTATAGAGTATCTTGGTTCTGCTCCTTTGTCAAGTGTTCTTAGATCTTCTGTATTTGAACTACCAAATAAGATATGCATTTTTTTTGTTTATTGCTCAATGAACAATGCCAGAAATAACTGTCCTTAATGATATTTAAAACCTGCCTTTTAGCTCACATTAGCATTTGAAAGGGCAACCGGATTATAGTATTCATATATGTCACATGTCACATAATTATATAAGAATGTTTTTGGCAGACATGTGTCACCTGATTATGGTATCCGTATCAGTGTGCTTTTCTATGATCCGTCGCCATTCACGTAAATATGCTAGCTCTTATTTCCCTATTTTTTCCCAATTGGTTTTGTCAGCTTGACTTTACCAGTTCTGATCTCAAATAAGCGAGTCAAAATTCACCCCTATGTATCTGTATGTGTGCTACTGACTTTGCTGGTTTCACCAAAAGTTAAGGTTTTTACTCAACAAGATGAACAATTGAAGTTCGAGTGGCGCAGGACGAGCTAGAAGAACATCGGTCAAAGAGTACTATACCCATATAAGCTTATGAAACTCTCATGTTGAATTCCCATGAAATGGGTTGTCAGTGCTAATTTTGAGATTGTAAGTCGGATGTTAATTACTGTGACACCAGTTGCAACTGGTACTGATCATTGTTCCATCACTTTTTGTTTCTCATGTTTTTCTTATTTTTCATGTTATCTCATTGTCATGTTCAAAGTCTACCAAAGTTTTTTTAGTACTATGTTGTACCATTAAGAGCTCGGTTATTTTCCTCCAAAGCCATCTGGATGAGTTGGCAGCTCAGGCCTTCTCGACCATGTACGACAAAGGTTAAATACCTAAGTGCTTTATTATCACTAACATCGTGCCTGTGTGCTCATCAGTTGGGTCCTTGCCACCTGACATCTAGGTGAAGGTGAATGTGGACGGGCCCTATGTTGAAAGGACTGGGCAAAGAGGTATTGGCATCATGAAGGAAGGTGGCTCTGTGGTGTTGTTGCCTGTTACGACATAGGTAATTCTCTGATGCCGAATAAATAGAAGCAACCTCGCACTACTGGGCATGAAAACTTACCATCTTGGAGACTGATTGTGTTGTTGTCATTGCTGCGCTAAGTTCTGGCACGAGGTGTTTTTGCCATTGCTGCGCTAAGTTCTGGCACAAATAGGCGAGCATCTTGGCGTGCTGCAGCAGTTCATGAAGCAACACAGCTCAGGTACAAAATTATCAAGATGGGCAGAGAGTGTAACATGGCAGCAGATGCCTTAGCCAGCAAAGCTACAAGTCATGAGGACATTGAGGTCTCTCCCAACAATCATCATAGATATTGTCACAAACAATTGTGATCCTGTGTCTTTTGATATATAAAGTTCCTTTTCTTTGCCTAAAAATATACTTTTTAGTCAAATCAAAGTAGAAAAATTGGACTTGATGTCACTTACAGTGTGTTATACTCATATTACCAGATCACACACATGCATGTCTAAAGTAGTTTATTTGATGTTTTGACAACCATAAGTTCATACCACATCCATGTAAGATGGAGGCAATAAAAAATAACGAGAAGCTGGACAAAATATCGAGTGATATCCTCCAATCGGTGAAGCACAAATGATATTTGATTTTAGTCGCAGTTCAGATGGACTAAAGAGGGAAACTAGATATGATTCTCGAAATGTATATGGCAACAAAATGACACAATTTAAGCTCATTTCATTTCACCGAATATACAAGTTCAAGATCAATATCTCGGTACAATAATAGTACCTGTTTTGGTCAGTTAATGTAGAGGAATATCTACTTAGCTAGCAACCTTGGTCTATTAATGTACACCAATAGCAGGAATATCTACTTAGCTAGCAACCTTGGTCTATTAGTGTACATCAATAGCTAGCAGTTTCAGTCCACGTCAAACTAAAGATCCAACTAAGGTTGGATATATGTTGAGTAAAAAAATTCAGCCAGTAACATTTCTGTGACATCATGACAAACAACAGATATTCAATATGAAAGAAATGTAGTTATGTTCGTTGTGTTCACAGGGCATAATTGAGTTGTGCTACATGGATGGACAAACAAGTGAACAGCCTTTAATCGTAAATCACCTAAGTTTTCCTGGTTCCAGTTTACTCAGACATCATTGTCAGGACCTACAAGTTGAATAACGAAAACCTCCATTTCAAGCATCGATTTTCTAGACCATGAGAAAGCAGACAAACAATTAGTGCTTGCAATGTAGCAGCTCATATTAGACAAGCACCAATACAGTGAACAGGTCGCTGACCATAAATGACCCTGCAAACAAACAACACTCAGCACTCCCATTCAGCAAGTCTCTTCTCCAAAGCAGTAGCTTCTACGTACCATGTCAAAGTCTACTTTTGATTGCTAGGAGAACAACAACCACAGTTGTTATCTATGTTCTACTGTTCTGATGAACTGCTAGATGTCAGCAAACTCTATTGATGCGTCGAACCATTCTCTGTCTGCACATCGCACACGTGCTGCTGACCGTGATATGTGTAAGATAAAGATGCATTATCTGTATACTGCCAGTATTAATCATATGTTTCGTGTTGATTTGGATTCAGTTGAATGCTATGTTTAGTTTTTGTATTAAAATCAATCTTTTAACTCTCGCATCTCACCAATTTATAATCCCAGACGTCTGTTAGAGTTTCCACAATGAAGTTATAAGGTAAGCGCGGCGTGCCGCCGCGCCCGACCCTTGCTAGTATTCTATGAAGGATCTGCAGATCTCCTCCAAGTTGGCACTGGCACGCTTCCATGTTCTCCTTCTATGGCTTAGGTCTGCACGTTATGCGTTCAATGCTAACCAGGGTCCATGGGAGCATGCATGCTAAGACAAAACTAATCCAACAGGAACAAGTAACTGAACAAGACAAGATTTTTAGTGAACTATTTTTTAAGGTAAACAGTGGGCAAAAACTTACTGCAATTTTTATATATTATACAAAAAAGTATTTAAAAAGATACAACAAGAGAAAGAGTGAGTGTAAAATCAATTCGGCTCCCGGGTGCATACGCTTCCTCTACCAAAAAAGCATATTAAACCGTCCAAAACTTTTGACAAAAAATTCTACATATACATATCCACAATATATGTGCGTTTGTGAAGTTTCGTGAAAAAAAAGGATAAATTTTGTGGCCTACGTAAAAATGAGAAAGTCTTATTTTCAGCACTGAACTTTATATTTTTACACGCGTCACACGACAAGTAGATTGTTCATGAAACAACTTTGTGAGCCGTAGCACATGAAGATGTGCGTGCGGATTTTTTGTTTAATTTTTTTGACATTTCAAAATATGTCTAAAATATATTTCAAAATAAAGGGGGCATATGCTTCCATGTTCCAAAACATCACTCACGTGAGTGAGCAACTCTTAAAGTCGAAGAACTTGAGACTGGATCCATTCGTTGAATGACTCTGTGCTTTTTCTTCATTCTATATGCCATCAATCGAAGCTCCTGATAGTATATGGTAGTTGACAAACCTAGTTAATCTCTTTCTAAAAATATATTACGTACCGAAAAGTTAGATTTTATTTTCTACAGACTACATCAAAGCGCAAGTCATAAGCCACAAATATTTACACAAGCGCACACACAATTACATGTGTTCATGTACTACTAGTACGTGTCCTACATATCATACGGGGCAGCCTCTCGTCGAAGACCGGGACTTCCTCCACTCCATGTGCAGAGGTCAGAGGAGCGGTGCGGGCCTCTGACATAACATGGGATGAAGCAAATGCGGTCGGTGGCCAACATCTGCAACGCCGACGCCCCGTGGCGAGGCGAGGCCATGGAAAAGGCTGCATCTCACGTGTGCGCTATGAATCCCTCTTCCATATATGGTCATGCAATCGATCCATGTGACATCGATAAATCAATATTTAGTGTTCTCGATACATATGAATATATGCAATAATGATAAATGTAAACATATATTGATTCTATTTTCCGACTACAACAGTGACCGCACATAGACCGCATTCTATAGGACAGAATGACATGAAACCGTAGTATTCTGCCGCATCAGAGTGGTTGTCCTTGGTATGCTCCTATTGATGGAAGACCACCATGAATACATGGCACACATCATAGTGATGGAACTTCCATAGGGACAAAGGGGACCATTGCCCCCCCCTCCCCCCCCTCCAAAAATCCTACTACTCTGGCGACGATGAGAGCGCCCCTCTAGCCGAGTATGACACCTGCCTCGGTGACCTTCACATCGTCTCCTAGATGGAGGACAGCGATGCCCACAACCTCCACATGGAGTCCCTTAGGCAGCAGTACGGCGTTGTCAAGGATCGCACATCGGCGCATGAGACGTACAAGCTCGGCTCCCACGTGATGCAGTACGGCAATCTCGGCCTCAACGACCAAAGCTTGTACCTGTTCATGGGTACCGTAACAACCCTGTTTTAGCAAACCCTAATTAGGAATTGTTTGTACATCATGAGCATCATCTAAAATACATTAAGAAAAATTTGCATCTAAAATAAAGCGGAAACCTTAAAGTGGATAAATCATTCGGTCTAATTTAAGTGTCTCAGTAAGTCTTCAAACAAAAGTATTGTATTTTTAGACAAGAAAAAGTAACCGATAAAAGTATTAATTTTAATTATATCAATTATCTACTTTACTAGAATGTATTTTCCAAAGAGGTAAATAAGTATTTAAAATTACTTTGGTCAAATCAAAGAGACAAACTGCAGTATAACCAGTTTCAGTTCAGACCTGAGCTAGCAAGGACTAAATATCTTAAGTGATATTTACCAGCTACAGTACCACCGATCTAAATATCCAGGTAGTGGAACCGCACTTGACCTCTTGACCTCACCTCTTCCAACGCCCCCGGCTTGGATACACTCGGTCTCGTGTTGCAGCCCATTGACACGGGCGCCATGGGCGGATCTAGGCACAAGCCCAGGGGTGTGAATGCCCCCACTCGATTTTCTGGCCCCGTATATTTGGCCCATAGTATCGGGAATTGCCCCCACTCAGCCCAAAACATTTGGCCCCACTACTTAGTTTTTCTGGTCTGTTTTCAAAGCCCACGTATGGAAAAGCATAGCTGATTAACTTGTCAGTTTAGCCCGGTCACGTATTCACGTTACGAGCTACTCAGCCGGTAAGGGGGTCTTGGCTTTCGTGATATCGAGATTTTAATCTTGCTCTCTTGGTTCGTTAAGTTTGGAGAATTCTGTTTTCAAAAAAAAAAAAGTTTGGAGAATTCGAACCGACCTGGAATCATTGAGCGCCCGGGTCCTAAAGGCGGTGTACTTCCCTGGTACTGATGTTTTATTTGCATCTTTAGGATCGCGGCCATCGCGGATCTAGCGTTCCTTGTGTGAAGGACGAGATATGTTGCAGCAGGGGCTGATAAAAAGGATTGGAGATGGTTCTACTACGAACTGCTGAAATGACAACAGGATCCCTCGGGACCATTTCCTTAGACCTTAAGCTTGTACCAATATTAATCCCCCCATGTTGGTCTCAGATTTTCTGGTGTCAGCAACAAGAACTTGGGACATACATAAGCTAGAAGAGTATTTCCTTCCAATGGACGTGGACGCCATCAAACAAATCCCAATCAGCTATATAGTGCAGCCTGACTTTTGGGCATGGCACCATGACAAATCTGGGGTGTTTTTAGTTCGATCAGCTTACCAAATGATCATGGAAACGAAGCAAAGAAGAGAGAACTTTTTGGAAGACCGGACTGAGTGTTCTAACTCTGATCTGGATGAGAAGAATTGGCAGAAATTGTGGGGAGTAAAGGTACCTTCAAAACCGAGGCGCCTTGCACGATCATCCCTTCCAACAGGCGAAGTTCGTGAGCATAGACACATGGCAACGTCTGTAGTATGTTCTCTCTGCAACACGACAACAAATACATGGAGACATTCCTTGTTGGACTGTCACATGGCAAGATCAGTTTGGGCCCTGAAAGAGGATGATGTAACTCTTCCACTCTTCGCTGACGAAACACATGATCCAAAATTATGGTTATTCTCTCTCAGCAAGGTTTTGGGACAGGAGAAGTTCGTCGAGGTGCTGGTTACTCTCTCAGCTATATGGGCACGAAGGAAGATTATTCATGAGGAAGAATATCAATCGCCTCTCTCAACCCACGGCTTCATTACCCGATACCTTGCAGACCTGAAGTATGTGCGGAAGCAGGAAGTCAAATTACCTTCTAGAGTATCGGTGCGTGCTGAATGGATACCTCCTCCATCGGGCAAGGCCAAAATCAATGTTGATGGTGCTGTTGCCAAGACAGAAAACAAGGGAGCTTTTAGCACGGTGTGCAGAGATGATAAGGGTGTGTTCATGGGTGCTTCGTCCATGACTATCGATGGAATCACGGACCCGGAGGTGCTATAAGCAATGGCTTGCGCGGAAGCACTAAGCCTCACGGCCCACCTGCAGCTCAGCAACATCCAAGTTTCCTCCGATTGCCTCACGGTAATCAAGGAGATCATTGAAGGTGTGGAACGTGGGAAGCACTGCATGATTATCAAGGAGGTGTTATCCAGAAAGGAGTTGTTCCAAGAGGTTGCTTTCATGCATAAGAAGCGAGAATCAAATGGCGAGGCCCATAGGCTTGCTAGAGCAGCTACTACTCTAGGTTATGGTAGGCGTATTTGGCTTGTAAATCCCCCAACTGAAGTGGAAATCTCTGTAAACGTTTTGTTAAACAATCAATAAAAGCCTAGGCCGTCCCTCTAAAAAAAAGGTTACATATACCAGGGAGGAGGCAACGGTAAGATCATCCAGAATGATCACGAACGGCACGGCGGCGGAACTTCCTCTCCGGCCTTGGCTCTGATTTCTCATCCTCCTTCATGCTTGTTCTTGTAATCAGCTAGCAAACACCAAATATCCTGTATCCGTGTGGTGATTGAGTGAATTTAGCATTTGGGTGTTAACAGAGCTAGATTCCACCTTCCTCAATTTCCCCGAAGTTTTTTTTTCCACCCCACACCTCGGACCTCGCCATGAATTCATTGACTCCCGAGCTCAAGGCCTACCTCTATGAATGGAGGGCCGAAATCAAGAGTATGTGCGACGAGATGCGAAATACTCGTCGCATACCGTTGTCAGCAGGGCCGTGCAATCCCCCAGCGTTGGCCGCTGCCATCGGGGAGCCCCGAACGGTAGCTCCTGGTTCTCCTGATACCACAAGCACCATGGTTCCCGCGTCCTGTTCGACGGATCGTGCGGCCCAAACCATCACCGCGTCAACCACGATGGTCTCCACCGAGCTCGCCGCCGACAACGATGCCGGCGAGCATGGCACTTCGTTCCACGACAGCGCCATCGAAGTCACCTCTGTGCTCGGTGCAGCTGCAACAGGCGACAGAGTGCACACGATTGCACAACCCAAGTCATCACCGCGCCATCGGCCACACCCGCAACCACAACTCCACCCCTGCTGTGGGCATGATATCCACCGAACTCTGCACCGACAACAATGACGGCGAGCATGGCACTCCGCTGACACTGGCACTGATGCCCAATTCTGAGTTCCAGATCCCTGTTATGTTCTCAACAGCGAGTGCCACTGAAGTTGGTGTCCTGCCTGCTCTGTTCGAAGGGGGCCACATCACACCTGTTGATGTGGTGTTGGCCGCCGTCATTGCAGAGATGGCTGCGCCCACGTGCTTCAAGCCGGAGTAGAACATCATCGTCTGGAGTAGTGGTGTGACCACAATGGCACTACTACAGGAGGGCGATCCAGAGCTAGTCCATGTTCCAGCAGTGTTCTATGACTCTGCATCACCAGCCAAGAGTGGCAAGACGACCCTTGAAGTGGTTCCATCATCTGTTGGCTACATCACGCCATGGCTTTCCCTCATGGATGTTCCCGACACTGGAGATGAGTCACGGCCTAGGCCATGGCCATCGTTTCTGGTAGGTCAACTTAATGCTACAGTAAACCGTCCCCAACCATGGCCATCGTTTCCTTGTTGTGGAGGTATGAAGCCAACATATTTTGCTATTGGGAGTTCCTCTATACTGCAATTAGTGGTGTTTTCTGGCGACGGTGAATGGTGTTCATACTGCTAGTTTTTCGACTGTGTTTATGGGGCATATAATTCAGAGGGCAGTTTTGAACAATACGATACTGCAATGGTATACAATCCTGAAGCTTTTCTTATGAGCATGGGGGAGCATCTGTTATCCATGTTTTGGCTCAATTTCCATGTCAAGTGCACTACACGTTGGATCTTGAATGAGCCACAAGTGCTGGGATGTACCAGTATGGATGTTTATGGTTTGAGTCATCAGGCTCATGACTGCTCTTTCTTCTTCCCTGTCACTGTTGGATGCAATAGTGCCATGGAGTCTGGTATTCAGCCAAAAATTTCCTTTGTTAGTGACAAATCCGAGGTGATTTTCGGTGCATGCTCACATGGACCTGTAAGTCCATTTGCCCAGTGGCTGCGGAGTCATGTTCAGCTGATTTACCAAGATCAAGACAGTGGCCTTGAAAGTCTATGCAAGCTAGATGTGCAACTATTCACTGACCCTCTGTTGTCATCTATCTGCTCGTTGGAGTTTCTGCAACTGTTTTCAAGCTATGGTACATTCATTGCTTCAGTTTCCTCTTCAGTGAACGGAGTAGTGAAGAGCGATATTGCTTGGCGACTGGCCGGAGAATATTTTGATGTCAGCACAGCAGTGCAATTCTCTGTTGTTGGTGAGCAGTATCTTCTTACTGGGTCTGCTGGCCTATTTTTGTTCACCAAATTATGGGTACAGGATTCATCTTCCATTATTTCCAAGGGCATGCTGCCTGGGCACTACCCATCTTTGTTACTTTGAAGGTGAGCCTGTATGTTCTAGCAAGGGTATCCTCACAAGAGTGCTATCTGAGAGCTCACTGCTGCCATGACAATTTGAAGGATTTCCATCGACATGCTATGCAATGTTGTTGTTGCTGTACTTGAATCACGATCATCTGAATCCCTACATTTGGTATCCTGCCCTCCACTGCACAGCTACATCACTGATGCAATTTTGCATGACCATGTATGACAACCAGTGCCCTTCTAAGGGGATCAGATATGGTGCTTCCCTCAAGTGCAACCATTATAGATGTTATCCTGGAGTTGACCTGATATTTTCTAGTGGAAATCTAGGTGGATTGGCATTCCCAGATCATTCAAACTCTGGAGCACCCGTTTTGGTTCATCATTCGAGAAGATTGGAACTGTTACATTCAGTGTGATGATGGAGATGGTATAGTCACAAGGAAGCAGCACACAGGTGCAACGCATGGAATTACCATGAGATCCAGGCGGTTTATCAGTAGCATCGGCTTGGGGACAAGCAGAATTTCAAGAAGGGAGGGATGTTATGACCCTATTCCTACGCTACCCATATTGGTACCTAGAACGGCCCAAGGCTGGCACATGGGCCTGGCCCGGCAGTGAATCTCAGGAGCAGGTTACATATACCAGGGAGGAGGCAACGGAAAGATCATCAAGGATCACGAACGGAACGGCGGCGGAACTTCCTCTCCCACCTCGGCTCTGATTTCTCACCCCCCTTCATGCTTGTTCTTGTAATCAGCTAGCAAACTCCAAATATCCTGTACAACAACAACAACATTGCATAACATGTCGATGGAAATCCTTCAAATTTATTGTCATGGCAGTAGTGAGCTCTCAGATAGCACGCTTGTCATGGTAGGATGTTTGCTTACACCGAGGCGTCGTGGTATAAAGGAGGAGGGAGATTGGCGATGAACTCCTTGCGGCCATAGTCGGCGGTGCAGTGTTATTGTTCTTGTCGATGGTGTCAGCCATTCTGGCTCTGGCAGCGCCTGGACACACTGCAACTCGCCATAGCTGCACACAAGTGGTGCACCTGCCTCTATGAGTCCCGCTTGTCCTTGTTCATGGATTATCCTCTAGTGTCTTCTTCAGCCAACCAGCCCTTTCATGCTGGCCGTGAGGTGGATTGCCAACTCTTCCATGTACTCCTTCTTGGGTTCCTCATCAACATCAGCCTTTTTTTCCTCATCTGAGGCTCCGGTGGCAGACAGGCCTCCCATGCCCATGGCAACATTGGCTAGCCAAAAGCCCAAAATTCCGAAGCTCCTCTAGAGTCCAGACTCAATCAATATCGTCGATCAATCTATGGGTACCACTACCTGGAGACCTTTGCGAAGGGAAACATCCTCCCGCACAACCCACGACCGAACACCACGTGTCCTCACGGGAGCACAGCAAGCGAATCCGGCCGCGCGCGACGCGTGACCGAGTACGTATACGCTGGCCACGCGAACGAGTACGCGCGGCGCGCGCGCGAGAGCACGCGGGCACGCGGCGGGCTCACCCATGCATGGCGAGTACCAATCCTATGCACAACGAGTACAACTCTCGCGCGAGTACTTCCTGGACGCGGCCTTCCGCTGTATTCGTCCAGCGCGAGTAGGTGCATGCGAGGGCCTTTCGATGTATTCGTCCAGCGCGAGTACGCGCATGCCTCGCGTAAGTACAACCGGGCAAGACCGATTCATCTGGCTAGCGATTAGCGTGACAAAAAAAATCAAGTACACCTCGCATGTACAGGCGAGTACAGTTACATACGACACACGATTACAGTTGTGTAGAAGCACGAGTACACTTACACACACGAGCGAGTACAAGTACACTCACGCACACGAGCAGATACAGTGGCACACACGAGCAGGTACAGTCACGCACAACGCACGAGTACAGTTGAACACACGAGCGAGTACAAGTACAGTCACGCACACGAGCAGGTACAAACGCGCATACGAGCAGGTACAGTCGTGAACACGAGCAAGTACATGTACGTAAGACATGCATGGCGCACACGGCAGATGCTGTCACGCGCGTAAGATACAGTGCAGTCCCGCACACGGGCGAGTACAGTTAGCGAGTAAAGGGAAAAATTGACCAAATACACTAAAAATTGAAGTACTTATCAGTTCAAACACGAGTACAGTTAGGTACACACCAGAGGTACAATCATAATATTATTAGAAGTACGAAAAAAAAATATCTCCAAACCTATCAACATGGGATCTAGTTTTGAAGATCTCGACGCGAGGATCTCAAAAGTGAAAACGGTTCGCAATTTGGACTTACGGTTCTCAAGATATTTCATTTTGAAAAAACGAATCTAGAAGAAAAAGGGAAAAACTGACACAACCCAGTCTTCTCTCTCCTCCCCATCCCCACATTGCTTCCCCTTGCGACACGTGGCGAGCAGGGAGACCACTTCCCAGAGATTTTATGGCACCACAGCGCGCCACTTGTCACGTGCGGAGCGAGTTGCCTTCCCTTCGTGAAGGTCGGCCTTTTTTTAACGATTTCGTCAATCTATTGCAGTCATTCTTGTCTTCCATGGCAGTAATGAAATGCTTCAAGGGGGACCAAGCACTGAACTTCATCATGGGCCAGGGCCGCTGGACTTGATCACTTTGAGGAGGGTTGAGTTTTGTTTTAAAAATAATTAACTACACCAACATGCACTTTATTTCGAAGAGGTATGTTTTAATCTCCACCCTTGGTGTAACGGGAGGGGGGGGGGGGAGGGGGTCTACGAAAGGTACAAGCACACGCCGCGTGTTACAGTTAACTTGGAATCAATAACACGAATTGAATCACGAATAGAACAATAAAAATACCTAATGCGAAGATGCCTACATGGATAGGTAGGAAGTTAACATGCGGAGAAGAAATGAACTTATCCCATGCACATGACATCCCGTGCATGGCTCCACCCTTGATTTTCTCTTTTGTGCTTTCAGATTTGGAGAGAGAGAAATCTTTTGCATGCATAGTCTCACATTCTCTCTCCCATCCATTTGCCCTCTCTTTTTTATTTCCAAACTTAAACTTAAAAAGTCCATATATGTTCGAATAATTATTTGTTTTAATCTATGTTTTTTTATTCCGATGATATCTTTAAAACAAGTCGAAAATTAATGAAATACAAAAAACTGAATTCCGAAGCACAGTGAAACAAACTGTTTCAGAAGAAAGTTTCATCAAAGCTTGAAACACAAGTCCAAAATATGGTGAAACACAAATTTCATAAAATTTAGAACACAATGAAATAAAAAATTTCACAATAAAATTTCACCATGTGTCATCAAGTTTTTCAAAGTTTCATTAGGTTTAAAAAGTCAATTTTCAAATATTGAGTATTGGCCTTGTTTTGAAACTCTCTTCAATAGGAACTCAGATATTCAAACTATTTTAAAATCAGACTTTTCAAACCCTACAGAAGTTTTAAAATGTGAAAGGAGAGAGAGTGAGTTGACACAATATCTATGGAAAAATGTAAGGGTGGACCATGCATGGGACAACCTGAGGGTGCTCTCCATGCGGAGCCCATGTAGCCAAACGGAGGAAACTAACGGATTTGCTAAACTAGAACTTATGAGAGCGAACTAGTTTCAACTCAATCAGTAACAAATGAATCTTGAAAGGATAGAACGTCAGCAATGGTGGTACGGTGTCACTGTCGGATGTATCACCGGAAAGTTACCAATTGCTTACTTGCTTCCATGGTTAGCTAGGAGAGGGGGAATTTTGGCAACCTCTTGCATCGGGACAAAATCAATTCCAAGTTAAGCATGCATATGTCCAAGTTAACAAACAGCCGGCGCCTGTCGAACTGACAGAAAGCAATATTAAGATGTTCTGAACAAGAAAAAGAAAGGAAAACTAGAACAGCACATACATACGCTTCGCTACTTAAGCGTCACAATTTGTTGCGTCTAAGCATGCGCAGATGTTGCTGTCTATCTTCCAGGGGCGATCACGGCACTGTCAATGAATAAAAGACAGTAGATTACACGCCATGCAACAATAATGTAAGTACGCTACGGCGCCAAATTCAAATACTAGCAAGGAAAGATGTCTATGGTTGTTGGCAGCTATCCAGCTGATTCTTGTTCTGCTGCTGCTGCATCGATCTCCACAGGCCCACACCGGCCGGAATATGAATATACTAATCAGTCACTTAACTATCCTTTCGATCGAATTAGTATGTAGTACGCCACTACACTAGCTACTTCTGAAAGGAACGCCATCACAATGTGCCATACATAAAGAGGGACATGACGAATCTTTAGCTGCATCTTCATCCGGCCCGACTTTTGGCGCCAGAGGCAAATTGAAGCAGAGCTCACAGTTAGTTATGGCTCTACTCTCTTTCTCGCTCATCTTCCTCTTTCTTCAGACACAGCTGCTCCTGCTGGTCGCCGGCGATTTCCTCCGCCTGCCGTCCGAACAGGATGTCGTCGGCACGAGGTGGGCCGTCCTCATCGCCGGCTCCAACGAATACTACAACTACCGTCACCAGGCAGGCAACATCTAACTGATTAATTACTTCTCCTTAATCATTTAATTGTATTGTAATAATATTTTCCAAGAATTTCTCTGCGCTATGGCGACTTATTTTTGACGTTGCTGCCGGATTCACTCCTGACTTAATTAGGTTCTGCTTAATTATATTACGCTGTACGTTCGTGCAGGCGGACGTGTGCCACGCGTACCAGATCATGAAGAAGGGCGGGCTGAAGGACGAGAATATCATCGTCTTCATGTACGACGACATTGCCCACAACCCTGACAACCCGAGGCCCGGAGTCATCATCAACCACCCCAACGGCAGTGACGTCTACGCCGGAGTGCCTAAGGATTACACGGGAAAAGACGTGAACGCGAACAACTTCCTCGCCGCCCTGCTCGGCGACAAGTCCAAGCTCACCGGGAGCGGCAGCGGCAAGGTCGTCAGCAGCGGCCCTGATGACCATATATTCGTCTACTACGCCGATCACGGCGGCCCAGGTGTCCTCGGTAAATATCATTCGGTCACCATCTATCTTTGTTCAATTGAATCTTGTTTTATTGAATATTATTCGGCCTCAAATATAACTGTATCTTTTTCATTGCATCGCGACGTGAACTGACAATGACGTTTGATCGATGATCGGTTAGGGATGCCGGACGACGAGGAGTACCTGTACGCGAACGACCTGGTACAGACACTCAAGAAGAAGCACGCCGGCGGGGCCGGGTACAAGAGCCTGGCCTTCTACCTGGAGGCGTGCGAGTCCGGGAGTATCTTCGAGGGCCTCCTCCCGGGCAACATCAGCGTCTATGCAACGACGGCATCGAACGCGGAGGAGAGCAGCTGGGGCACCTACTGCCCCGGCGACGATGATGGCGCCCCACCCCCGGAGTACGACACCTGTCTCGGCGACCTGTACAGCGTCTCCTGGATGGAGGACAGTGACGTCCACAACCTCCATACGGAGTCCCTCAGGCAGCAGTACGGTGTCGTCAAGGATCGCACCTCGGCGCATGAGACGTACAGCCTCGGCTCCCACGTGATGCAGTACGGCGACCTGGGCCTAAACGAGCAGAGCCTCTACCTGTTCATGGGCACTGATCCTGCCAACGACAACGCCAGCTTCGTCGGCAACTCCTTACCATCGTTGAGGGGTGCCGCGGTGAACCAGCGTGACGCCGATCTCCTCCATTTCTGGCACAAGTACTGGAGATCTGCAGAGGGGTCGACACGGAAAGGAGAGGCACGCAGGCGGTTGGTGGACATGATGGCACGACGATCTCACGTTGATAGTAGCTTGGAGTTGATCGGCAACCTCCTGTTCGGCTTCGAGGAAGGTCCCAAGGTCCTCAATGCCGTCCGGTCGGCGGGGCAGCCTCTGGTCGACGATTGGGACTGCCTCAAATATATGGTGCGGAGATTTGAGGAGCGGTGTGGGGGCCTAGGGCAATATGGGATGAAGCATATGCGTTCCGTAGCCAATATTTGCAACGCTGGAGTTCGAGAGGAGGCCATGGACAAGGCTGCGTCTCAAGCGTGCGCGATTAATCCTCTTTCCATAGTTGTCTAATTGTTCCATGGGACATCAATCACTCAATATTTGGTGTTCTTGATATACATGAATATATCCAATAATGATAAATGTAAATATATGGTTCAATGTACATTATTGCCACAACTAGTTTGAGAACCAAAGGTAAATATATAGTCATGTTAACCATGAAGGCAGGTTAAAAGAACACCTTGAACTCCCGGAGAGGCAAATCTCACTGATGAGTGATCATGAGAAGGTAAATTTTGATTAGCTCAAGAGGAAGCAAGATTAGGCTCAAGTGTGCCAATGACGACATTTTGATTAAGCACAATTTTGGCTGCAAAGCGAGTTTCGTTTTTGCAGTAAGAGATATGCTAATAATATAAAAAGAAGATATTAAATACGCTTAGCCTTTGCAACAACTCACTATCATGATGGATTCAAAACAACAGAGGATACACACAACCAAACTATTAGAAAAGAATTATCGACACACTAATTAACAACAACATCGAACACTTCCAAAAGCAAGAAGGTTCTCCAAAAGCAATGTCTTCACCGAGACAGCAGCACACAGGTGTGTGCATTGCCAAATTCTATCAAAGATTAAATCATGAGTTTTTGACCTGCGAAGTATAATTGAGCTTAGATTTCATGCAATGTCTAGGCAACAATGCCAAAACACCTCTATTGCTCGGTATGGCGATGAAGGTCAAACCAAGGGTTTTCACTCCGTTGCTCCACTCTCTGTACTGATTTTTTTTTTTCGAAATGGGTATTACCCCGGCCTCTGCATCAGATAGATGCACACAGCCATTTATTAATAAATCTCAAATTTAAAGTTTTACAAACTTAGTCTTCAACGCTCACATAAGGTGCTCACAAAGATAAGCCACCAAAAAACAGTAATGCCAGAAGAATATCTAATACACCCATGCATATTCTAAACATACTTTATCCTATCAGCACGCTGCCAACCACCCTGGCTGAAGATAGCCCGAACGACCGCCATCAGTCGAGTGCATCTAGAGTCCATATGTGTACGCTGCTCCTCCGGCTGAAGAAATGACCACATGCGGATCCAATAAGTAGCCTTGTGAATAACCTGCAAAAAGAAGACACTTTCCGCTCTGTTAAACACAATATCATTGCGACAATTCCAAATTGCCCATAACAAAGCACAAACTCCAACACGAATTCGAGCTTTCGTTTTTTTCTCAATTCCATTAAGCCAGTTCCCAAATAAGTTCTTGATATTGGCCGGTGGGGAAATACTGAAAGTAAAATGCACAACTCTCCAAATTAATCTAGCAAAGGGGCATTTAATAAAGAGATGTTCAATAGATTCATCAGAACTACAGAAAGCACACTTCATTGATCCTGTCCATTTTCTCTTAGCTAAATTATCCTTTGTGAGTAAGACTTTCTTATTTAGGAACCACATAAAAATCCTAATCTTTAGTGGGACCTTTAATCTCCATATATATTTCTTCAGGAACACAGTATGGTCATTCATGAGATCAACATAAAATGACTTTACCGAAAATTTTCCATTTGCACTGAGCCGCCAAATAAACCTGTCCGGATCCTCTGACAGTTGCACCTCCATTAGGCGCTCCAACAAGCTGACCCAAGCCGTCCATTTGTCATGAGATAATGTTCTTCTAAAACTAATATTCAGAGGTATAGAGCCCATGACATCAGCTACAGTAACATTCGACTTTCTTGCTATATTGTACAGAGAGGGAAATTGCTCCGCTAGGGGACATGTCCCAAGCCAGGTGTCTTCCCAAAAACGGGTTTTCTGCCCATCACCAATGACAAACAGCCCCCTTTCAAAATATTCATTCTTGACACTCATTAAACCCTTCCAGAAGGGTGAATCATTTGGGTTAGCCTCAGCCGCAGAAAGAGTTTTATTACTAAGATACTTGTTTTGCAGCAGCTCCTGCCACACTCCTTCTTCATTAAGCATTTTATAAAGCCATTTGCCAATCAAACACTTATTCTTAATATCTAAAACCTCAATTCCCAAGCCCCCTTGGTCCTTTGGTCTACATAGAATGTTCCATTTAGTTAAACGATACTTTTTCTTTGTTTGATCACTTTGCCAAAAGAATCACGATCTATAGAAGTCCAACCTTTTCCTCACCCCTTTGGGTATCAGAAAGAAGGATACAAGGAACATTGGCATGCTACTAAGAACATAATTAATAAGTACTAGTCGATCTCCATAAGAGAGTAACTTTCCTGCCCAGCAACCCAACTTGCTTTCAAATCGGTCTTCTACTGGTTTCCATTCCTTATTTAATAACTTCCTATAGTGAATAGAAATACCCAAGTATTTAAAAGGCATAGCCCCAATTTCACACCCAAAAATCTGTCTGTAGTCCTGTTGCTGTTGCTTTGCTTTCCCAAAACAATATAACTCACTCTTGTGAAAGTTAACTTTAAGTCCCGAGAGTTGTTCAAACATAGAGAGAATGAGTTTCATATTTACTGCTTTTGCAATATCATGTTCTAAAAACAAGACAATGTCATCGGCATATTGGAGAATTGAGACCCCTCCCTCCACTAAATGGGGTATCAATCCACCCACTTGGCCATCCTCCTTTGCCCTAGCAATGATGATTGCCAACATATCTGCTACGATGTTGAAAAGAATAGGAGATAACGGATCCCCCTGTCTAAGCCCTTTTAAAGTCTGAAAGTAATGACCTATGTCATCATTAACACGAATACCAACACTACCCCATGTACAAATCTTGCAACCCAGTCACACCACAAAGGTGGAAAACCTTTCATTCGCAGCGCCTGTTGCAAAAAAGACCATTTCACTTTATCATATGGCTTCTCAAAATCTATTTTAAAGAGAACACCATCCATTTTCTTCCTATGTAGTTCATGGATAGTCTCATGGAGAACCACCACACCTTCTAATATATTTCTTCCTGGAATGAATGCCGACTGAGTTGGTCGCACAACTTTTTGTGCAATCTCAGTAGCTCTATTAGTTCCAACTTTAGTAAAAAATTTGAAGCTCACATTTAACAAACAGATCGGTCTGTATTGTTCAATTCTACTCGCATCCTCTTTTTTAGGCAATAAAGTGATCACCCCAAAGTTTAATTTATAAAGAGGCAGTTCACCAATCTGTAATTGATGAAACATTGCCATAAGATCTCCTTTTATAACCGCCCAAAAAGTTTTATAAAACTCCGCGGGCAAACCATCAGGCCCAGGTGCTTTATTCCGCTCCATTTGCATTATTGCTTCTAAAACCTCCTTCTCTGAGAATTCAGTAATTAGAATATCCTTCTCCTCCAGAGACAATTGAGGAATATGATGAACTTGATCTTCATTCATACTAAAGTGGTTTGTTTCTGATGGCCCAAATAATTTCTAATAATATTCAGTAATGAAGACCTTTAAATTGGCTTGTCCAACTATAGTACCCTCATCATGTTCTAATTGAAATATCCTCTTCTTACGGTGTTTGCCATTTGCAATGAGGTGAAAATAGCTCGTATTATTTCCCCCCTCTTGCACATGCTTAACTTTGGCGCGCTGAGCCCACTTGGACTCCTCATCACGCCTAAGCTTAGCAAGCCCCTCATCCGCTTGTTTTTTAGTAGCTCTTTCCGCTACACTTAGCGGTACAGATTCAGACTTTATATCAAGCACATCTATAATATGCAGAAGTCTATCTCTTTCTTTCTTATATTCTCCGCTGAGATTACGCACCCAACCACGGAGGAATTGTCTTAGATGACGAACCTTATGTTGCCATCTCTCCACTGGTGTTTCCCCCGTGTTAATACCCAACCATTCCTTCTTAATTAGCTCGTAAAAACCTTCTTGGCGCAACCAAGACAATTCAAACGAAAAATTGTTATTTTTACCAAGATGAGAGGGACACCCAGAATCAAGTAATAAAGGTGTGTGATCCGAGCTAGTCCTTGTCATAGCCCGGACCGTCACTAATGGAAACTTCTGTTCCCATTCAGAAGTCACCAAAATCCTATCCAACTTCTCATAAGTCGGAGTCTCACGTCTACTGGCCCACGTAAATTGTCGTCCTGAGAGAGCAATCTTCCTGAGATTCAAACTCTCTATGATAGCATTAAACACAAATGGCCATTTAGCATTAAAATTTGTATTATTCTTTTCCTCTTGTCTCCGGATAATATTAAAATCGCCCCACCAAAATTGGCAGCGAATCATCATCACAAATCCTAGCCAACTCCGCTAGGAAGGCAGCTTTATTTGCATCCTGAGCTGCACCATATACAGCAACAAGAGCCCATTGAAAGCCATCTTTCTTACATGTGACATAGAGCTTTACACAAAAATCTCCTGTCACAATATTTGTAACTCCTAGAGTCTCATTATTAATCCCCACCAGAATGCCTCCAGAGCGTCCGTGTGGAGGTAAGCAACACCAGCTGTAGTCTAAACCGCCAGCTAAGTGTTTTAAGAAAGGAGTAGTAAAGTTGCCACGCCCCGTCTCCGAAATAACAACAAAATCCAACTTATTTTCACGAACAGCTTCATGAATTGTACAATGTTTCGCCGTATCACCCAGCCCATCACTATTCCAAATAAAACCTTTCATGTTTTGTTACTTTTTATTTTTAGAATGCGTGCACTTTTTCGAACAGCCAATTTGATCTCTTTATCTTTTCTCTTTCTTCGCGCTACTTTATTGTCAACGAGTCTAGGAGATAATGCATCCGAATGATCCATTATATTGTCACAGTCATCATCGTCCAAGTCCTCACTTAAACTAGATGCTCTACTAACTACCAGACTATGCGAGTCACTAGGTGCATGCAAATTCAGATTATGTTTCAGAAAAGTGACATTACGATCAGCTTCTATAGATTTGATCCTATGCACAGACTCAAAAATTTGTTCAGTAGAATTACCCAAGGAAATGCCAAGTCTACTCGCTTTAGAAATAATATCATCAGCAGGTAAATTAAGAATTGATGGATGGGCAGAAGTATTTGTACCTGTGATTGGATGATCATCTCGGCGCTGCGCCAGCTGAACCGCCCGCTCCAACTGCGACATATCAGCATTCAGCTGCGCCCTAATGCGCACGCTAGAACGAGCACCATTGCTCGTAGGTTCCGAGATTCTGCCAAACGCCACCAGCTGCTCCATTGTAGGCTTGATCATCTGGGAGACACCCTGACCGTTCCCCACGCCTCTGTGATGGCCCAGGCCTTCATATGTAGGAGAGGCCGTCGATGTCGGTGTCCCTCCCGGAGAGCTGATCAAGGGCGCCACCCCTGCAGCGACATCTGTCTGAGGTGACTCAGGTACCTCCGAAACATTCCCTTGGCTTTCCTGTAATTGCATGTACTGCCCGCCATCAGACAGTCCCTGTCGATCTTCCTCGCAGCATTGCCCTGGCAGAGGCATCTGTTGTCCAACAACAGCCTCAGCCGACTCAGTCGGCATGACATTGGGAGTAGACCCCATATCGCATGTATGTTGCGGTTCATCCTTCCCCTGCTCATTCTGAACTGTCACTGAAATAACAGCCTCCTTCTGTTTCTGTATATTTGTGGGCACACAGGATCTCAAAAACTGTTGCGATTGCTCAATCATGCGTCTAACTTTCGGAGAAAAGCATACCCCAGGTACCAACTTCGCCACCTTTGTGCCTCCTGCACCGGCTGCCCCATTATTTCCCGGCTGCAAGTTTCCAACTCCATTCTGACTCTCAGAATGTGTAGACGTGTGCTCCATGCTCTGACTGTTTTGATTGTCAAGGTTCTGGTTCCCATTCTGATCGTCATCAGCATGTCCATCATTTCCATTCTCTGTAACCTCCTCCATCACTTCATCTCCCCCTGGCAGCTCCACCACAAAGGTGAGGTCATAAAAACCATCCTTCACAAACACATTTTGTTTGTGGGGAATGCAAGTATAATCAAGGCAGCCAATGCGTAGTCTAGCCACTCCATGCTGCCTGGTGTATTTCATATCTACCTCCAAGTTTTTCCAAATAAAATTCCAAGGGACCAAATAGCCAGGTAATCCCCTCTCCGCTTCGGTGGCAACCCCGAGACACGCAGCCAAATCTCAGGTAAAAGACAGTTTGGTTCAATCGGAGCAATCCAACTATCAAACTTAAATTCAATGAGACAGTTAGGGACATGGAAGGTTCCAAAAACCATCATCCTCTCCAACTCAGCCTTACTTGGAAACGGAACCTTATAGACATTATGGCCAACCTGCCTCACATCCCAAAGGAAATTATCCGAAGGCACTAGGCGTTGCATCTGTGAAACAATATCCGGGATGGTCATCTCCCCACCTGTGACTGACAACATGCCGATGCGAGTATTCTCCATTTTTGGTTTATAAGATTGAGTACATGGCATCTCAAAAAAGCAGAGCCTCTCTTCTCCAATCCCATACATAATCATATGAGGTTTTGGAGCATGCAACAGAGGACAATCCTCATCAGGATGCCCTGGCAATTCACAATTGTTACACAAAACAGTAACACAATCAATTGCAAAAAGTCCTACCAGCCCACATCTATGGCATTTCAGTTTTTCAGGGTTCTTCTGTTTTTTTCGCTGTGCACTTGTCCCCGCTTCATCACCTTCCTCTAAAGGAATGAACTCCTCTGGCCGTTCTCTATGATTGTGAACCGGTTGGTAATTACCTGGCTGGTTTACCGCTTAGTTGATGTTAGCCATATCCTGGCCATTATGTACCGAGTTTTGGACATTTTGATGTACAGCAGCATTGTGCTGAACCGCAGCTGTTGGATATACATATGGCACCTCTGCACCGCCGTTGTGCCCTGGACCTCCATAACCCCGGCCTCTCCGATTGTTATAGCGTCCTCCTCCACGGCCATAAGACGGATGGAAATATCGAAAGCCTCCACGCCCATATTAAAATTTCTAGCATGACCAGAATTATTGAAACCAGCTCCAGCATTGAACTGGTACCCATTGATACGTCTCAAACATATCTATAATTTCTTATGTTCCATGCTACTTTTATGATGATACTCACATGTTTTATACACATTATATGTCATATTTATGCATTTTCCGGCACTAACCTATTGACGAGATGCCGAAGAGCCAGTTGCTGTTTTCTGCTGTTTTTGTTTTCAGAAATCCTAGTAAGGAAATATTCTCGGAATTGGACGAAATCAACGCCCAGGGGCCTATTTTTCCACGAAGCTTCCAGAAGACCGGAGGACTTACGAAGTGGGGCCACGAGGCGCCGCCACAACAGGGCGGCGCGGCCCAGGTGCTGGCCGCGCGGCCCTGGCGTGTGGGGCCCTCGTGTGGCCTCCTGACCTGCCCTTCCGCCTACTTAAGGTCTTCGTCACGAAACCCCCAGTACCGAGAGCCACGATACGGAAAACCTTCCAGAGACGCCGCCGCCGCCAATCCCATCTCGGGGGATTCAGGAGATCGCCTCCGGCACCCTGCCGAAAAGGGGAATCATCTCCCGGAGGTCTCTTCATCGCCATGATCGCCTCCGGATCGATGTGTGAGTAGTTCACCCCTGGACTATGGGTCCATAGCAGTAGCTAGATGGTCGTCTTCTCCTCATTGTGCTATCATGTTAGATCTTGTGAGCTGCCTATCATGATCAAGATCATCTATTTGTAATCCTTTATGTTGTGTTTGTTGGGATCCGATGAATATTGAATACTATGTCAAGTTGATTATCAATCTATCATATATGTTATTTATGTTCTTGCATGCTCTCCGTTGCTAGTAGAGGCTCTGGCCAAGTTGATACTTGTGACTCCAAGAGGGGGTATTTATGCTCGATAGTGGGTTCATGCCTCCATTAAATCTGGGATAGTGACAGAAAGTTCTAAGGTTGTAGATGTGCTGTTGCCACTAGGGATAAAACATCGATGCTTTGTCTAAGGATATTTGTGTTGATTACATTACGCACCATACTTAATGCAATTGTCTGTTGTTTACAACTTAATACCGGAGGGGGTTCGGATGATAACCTGAAGGTGGACTTTTTAGGCATAGATGCATGCTGGATAGCGGTCTATGTACTTTGTCGTAATGCCCCGATTAAATCTCATAGTACTCATCATGATATATGTATGTGCATTGTTATGCCTTCTTTATTTGTTAATTGCCCAACCGTAATTTGTTCACCCAACATCTGCTATCTTATGGGAGAGACACCACTAGTGATCTCGTGGACCCCGGTCCTATTCTTTACATCTGAAATACAATCTACTGCAATTATTCTTTACTCGTTCTTCGCAAACAACCATCATCATCCACACTATACATCTAATCCTTTGTTTACAAGCAAGCCGGTGAGATTGATAACCTCGCCGTTATGTTGGGGCAAAGTTCTGTGATTGTGTTGTGCATGTTCCACGTTGGCGCCGGAATCCCTGGTGTTGCGCCGCACTACACTCCTCCGCCATCAACCTTCAACGTGCTTCTTGGCTCCTCCTGGTTCGATAAACCTTGGTTTCTTTCTGAGGGAAAATTTGCTACTGTACGCATCACACCTTCCTCTCGGGGTTCCCAACGGACGTGTCGACTGCACACATCACCCATGCATACCTTGTCCGCCAACATTGCCTTGAGGATTTGCAGCAACATTGCCACCATTGAAACCGCCATTGGCTTGCATAGTGGCAGCACCATTACGCCCATTGAAGCCACCATTAGCTCCATTATGAAGAAAATTGCCTAGTTCCCATTGCCCGTGTTGTTGGCCATCCCATTGCCGTGGAACACTCCATCAGAAGCTTGGAAACCCTGGTGTCCAGCAGATCCAAACCCGCTGCCCCCCGTAGTGCCACTTGGTCCACCGATCTCGAAGTTACTAGATCTGCCAAAACCTCCACTTCCACTAGATCCAGAGCCTCTGCCGCGACCTAGGTGCATCGGACCCCCATTAGCATTCTGGCCCCCGCCATTGACAGTTCCCTGGCCACCACCATTGACAGTACCCTGGCCACCACCATAATTACCAGCCAGATTAGCACCACAAAACCTCAACGACTTAGTGTTGTTGCATCCGCTTGACAAAGAACATTTTTTTCTTCTACCCTTGACTGTTGAACACAGACAAACGCCCACACTCTTGTACATGTTGTCTTTCAAACCACTTGGTAACAAATATGCATAAGCCTCACATTATGAGAATCATGAAACATGACATCTTAGAACGTCTTCAGCCTAAATTTTGGGTCTTCAAACAACACACGTAGTTCTGACTTGATCAACGCTACATAACCAAAACCTATGCTCAGATAAACATACCGACGGGAGGACGAGACAAGCGTGATAGGCACCACTGAAACCCACTTTAAGTGCCCCTCCAAAAGACACATGTAGTCTTTATAATCGGTAGATGACGGACTTGCCAAAATGGAAATTCCCTTTGAAAAATCATTTATGTTGTCCAACAACGGTTTTCACTGCACACCAAGCGCAATCTGCAGGCCAGAACGACATGAAGCCGTATTACCCTGCCTCATTGGTTTGGTCACCCTTGGTATTTTCATTTTCATGGAAAGATGCCATGAAAACATGAAGTGCATCACACGGGTTGAGTTCCCATGCAGTGACGGAACTTCCTTAGGGACAAAGGGGGCCGTTGCCCCCTCCAAAAATCCTCAAGTGTACATATCACCTTTACGAGTTGCACATAAATTGTACATGAAATTGATTGAATAAATTAAGTTAATTCTAGGTCGACCAACAAGTAGCCGTGGTTATTTGTTTTGCTGCATAGTGGCATGAACTGATAATGACGTTGTCAGGGATACCGGACGACGAGGAGTAACTGTACGCAAACGACCTGGTACAGACACTGGAGAAGAAGCACGCCAGCGGGGCTGGGTACAAGAGCCTCGTGTTCTACCTGGAGGCGTGCGAGTCCGGTAGCATCTTCAAGGGTCTCCTCCCGGGCAACATCAGCATGTATGCAACGACGACATCAAAACGGAGGAGAGCAGCTGTGAACCTACTGCCCTGGCGAGACGATGGCGCTCCACCCCCGGAGTACGACACCTGCCTCGACGACCTCTACAACGTCTCCTGGATGGAGGACAGCGACGCCCACAACCTCCATACGGAGTCCCTCAGGCAGCACTACGGCGTCGTCAAGGACCGCACCTCGGCGCACGAGACTTACAGGCTCGGCTCCCACGTGATGCAGTAAGGCGACATGGGCTTAAACAAGCGCTATCATCGGTTTGGTCACCCTTGTTATTTTCATATTCATGGAAAGATGCCATGACAACATGAAGTGCATCGCACGCAGATTGAGTTTCCATGCAGTGACGGAACTTCCTTAGGGACAAAGGGGGGCCGTTGCCCCCTCCCCTTAAGTGTACATATCATTTTTACGAGTTGCACATAAATTGTACATGGAATTGATTGAATAAATTAAGTTAATTCTAGGTCAACCAACAACTAGATGTGGTTATTGGTTTTGCTGCATCGTGGCATGAACTGATAATGACGTTGTCAGGAATGTCGGGAAACGAGGAGTAACTGTACGCGAACGACCTGGTACGGACACTGGAGAAGAAGCACGCTGGCGGGGCTGGGTACAAGAGCCTCATGTTCTACCTGGAGGCGTGCGAGTCCGGTAGCATCTTCAAGGGTCTCCTCCTGGGCAACATCAGCATGTACGCAACGACAACATCGAACACGAAGGAGAGCATCTTGGGAATCTACTGCCCTGGCGACGATGATGGCGCCCCACCCCCGCAGTACGACACCTGCCTCGACGACCTCTACAACGTCTCCTGGATGGAGGACAGCGACGCCCAAAACCTCCATACGGAGTCCCTCAGGCAGCAGTACGACGTCGTCAAGGACCGTACCTCGGCGCACGAGACTTGCAGCCTCGGCTCCCATGTGATGCATGACGGCGACCTGGGCCTAAACAAGCAGAGCATCTACCTGTTCATGGGCACCGATCCTGCCAACGACAACGCCAGCTTCATCGGCAACTCCTTACCCTCATTGGGGGGTGCCGCGGTGAGCCAGCGTGATGCCGATCTCCTCCATTTCTGGAACAAGTACCAGAGATCGGAGGAGGGGTCGACACAGAAAGGAGAGGCGCGGAAGCAGTTGGTGGATATGATGGCACGACGATCTCACATTGATACTAGCGTGGAGTTGATCGGCAACCTCCTCTTTAGCTTCGAGGAAGGTCCCAAGGTCCTCAACACCGTCCGGTCGGCAGGGCAGCCTCTCGTCGACGATTGGGACTGCCTCAAATATATGGTACAAAGATTTGAGGAGCGGTGTGGGACCCTAGCGCAGTATGGGATGAAGCATATGCGTTATGTCGCTAATATCTGCAGTGCCGAAGCTCGAGAGGAGGCCATGGACAAGGCCGCGTCTCAGGCGTGCACCATTAATCCTCCTTTCGGAGTTGTCTAATTGTTGCATGGGACATCAATCACTCAATATTTGGTGTTTTTGATATACATGAATATATTCAATCTATACCATTACCTATTAATAAAGTACGAAGTAATTCCGTGTTTTGGTTTGGTTTGATATGTCATAAAAACTACCCCTAAAATTGACATAAAATTACCCACCATGCCACCGGTAAGTCAATACCCATTGGCGCCCGAACAAGTGTGTACATACGAAACGTCACGTTCCGTCCCGTATCTCTACTAATAAGTTACGGATTGAAGAAATCGGTGTTTTCAATCCAGGCGATCACGGCAAATTATAAGGCGTCATCGCATGTGACAGTGCCGAAGGAGAATGGATGGACGAAACCTCCACCAGGTACTTATAAGTTGAATGTTGATGCATGCTTCTTTCCCTCAGGTGATGGTGCGGTGGCGGCAGTGATTAGAGATTCAAGGGGCTCAGTGTTGGCGGGAGGAGCGTGGCCTTCAACTCATATGCTGGATGTAGGAACAGCAGAAGCTCTGGCGTTAAAGAGGGGCTTGAATTACTAGAGAGAATTAATTGTTCACCTACAATTATTGAATCTGATAACATGGCTTTGATGGATGCTTGCAACGGAGAGGGGGATATGTGGATTCCTAGCACAGCTATTCTGATGGACTGCTTCGAAATCATACAAAGATTAGGAGCTATTTCTTTTATTTACTGTCCTAGGGAGTCTAATAGGGTAGCTCACAATTTAGCTAGATTTAGTTTTGAGGCTGACAGAGTTATAGTTTGGGATGATGATCCTCCTGATCATGTGCTTTCAGATGTAATTGCTGATGTAACTCTGTTTTGAACTTGGGCAGCAAGTTTCAGACGCACTCTTTTCCTTACCAGGGTACCGAAGGGGACTGGAAGGTTTTTAATGAGGCGGCTTGCTAGCTTAATATATTGTGTTTTACCCTTAAAAAAAATAAGTTACGGATTGAAGGTGTTGGTAGGAAAAGAAGCACAACAAATTTTCGTCCGTAAAAAAAACCAAAGTCGATAATTAATCCTCCTCCGCCTGACGCACGATCGATGCAGCCCCCTCCTCCGGTTTTCTCCGCCCGCTTAGCGTTGGTTTTCTTGGTTCGTTACCTTTCTTGCTATCCACGGGCCAAATTCTGATGATCTGGTGAGGAGGCTGAATCCTCAACCAAATCCATCGATCCCTCTGCCGGGCTGCCCACGGTCGCTTAAATAAATGTCGAATCCCTCGACCGATCTACAGGCCGGAGGATGTCGTCTGGTACAACGCTGTTGCGCGGGTACACGCTGTCGGCCGGCGCCACCGCGGATGCTGTATGAGGGCGTTGTGCCAGACCAAGTTCGAGCCGTCCGGCGTCGAAGAGAGAGACGAACGGAAGGGCGTGGAAAACTAGACGCCCACGGCGTGCGAATGCAACAGACCTGCTCGACGGAGAGGATATCAGCGACCAGCGGCAGAGTCCTCGCCGACCGAGCAACGATCTCCAATTTTTCGTCCGTTCGCACGGCTTCGTGTCTAAGGAGGACTTCGGGCGACTCGCGTCGGCCGAGTGATGAGAGCATCTCTAGTCGCGTCTCTTAAAACGCGTCGGATTGAGTGTTTAGGGGACGTGTTTCGTTCGTACCGCGTTTAGGGGACGTCGCTCCCCAGTCGCGTTCCCCAAACAAAATTTCGGAAATTTTAAACTTAAGCGAGATTCGATTAGATTCGTCCAAACTTACATAGATTCGAACGAAATTTGACTAAATTTAAACTAAACCTAATCTAGAAGTACTTGCGGCGGCAGGAGGCGTCGTAGTACTGCTGGAAGTTGTACATGTCGTCGGTGACGACCTCCTGTTTGACGCGCTCGTCGACGGGCTCGTCCTTCACCAAGTCGCTTGGTCCTGCCTCGCCGTCGTCGGTGAGGTCCACGAGGGCTTGCCGGAGTCGCGGATGGACATGGCGATCGCCGTCTCGACGTCGCCCCTTCAGGCGTCCTTGTCGTTGAGCGACGCCAAGAACGCCGCCCGCAGCCCTGGGCAGTCCTCGGGGTCGTCGCTGCTGGCGATGAGCCGCTGCTGCCGCTCGTACTCGGCCAGCAGCGCCGCCTGCGCCGCTTCCTCCGACACCTCCTTCACCTCCGGCTTTGGGATGAGGAGGGCGCCGCCGCACCTCTCCTGCTGCCGCCGGCTGCTGATGCGTGTAGTTGACACGTCCGTTGGGAACCCCAAGAGGAAGGTGTGATGCGCACAGCGGCAAGTTTTCCTCAGTAAGAAACCAAGGTTTAATCGAACCAGTAGGAGTCAAGAAGCACGTTGAAGGTTGATGGCGGCGGGATGTAGTGCGGCGCAACACCAGAGATTCCGGCGCCAACGTGGAACCTGCACAACACAACCAAAGTACTTTGCCCCAACGAAACAGTGAGGTTGTCAATCTCACCGGCTTGCTGTAACAAAGGATTAACCGTATTGTGTGGAAGATGATTGTTTGCAGAGAAAACAAGTAAAACAAGTATTGCAGCAGATTTGTATTTCAGTATTAAAAGAATGGACCGGGGTCCACAGTTCACTAGAGGTGTCTCTCCCATAAGATAAAAGCATGTTGGGTGAACAAATTACAGTCGGGCAATTGACAAATAGAGAGGGCATAACAATGCACATACATGTCATGATAAGTATAGTGAGATTTAATTGGGCATTACGACAAAGTACATAGACCGCCATCCAACCGCATCTATGCCTAAAAAGTCCACCTTCAAAGTTATCGTCCGAACCCCTTCCAGTATTAAGTTGCAAAGCAACAGACAATTGCATTAAGTATGGTGCGTAATGTAATCAATAACTACATCCTCGGACATAGCATCAATGTTTTATCCCTAGTGGCAACAGAGACAACACAACCTTAGGGGTTTCTCGTCACTCCCCGTGTGTCAATGCAGGCATGAACCCACTATCGAGCATAAATACTCCCTCTTGGAGTTACTAGCATCAACTTGGCCAGAGCCTCTACTAATAACGGAGAGCATGCAAGATCATAAACAACACATATGAAATAACTTGATAATTAACATAACATGGTATTCTCTATCCATCGGATCCCGACAAACACAACATAGAGTATTACAGTATAGATGATCTTGATCATGTTAGGCAGCTCACAAGATCCAACAATGAAGCACAATGAGGAGAAGACAACCATCTAGCTACTACTATGGACCCATAGTCCAGGGGTGAACTACTCACTCATCACTCCGGAGGCGACCATGGCGGTGTAGAGTCCTCCGGGAGATGAATCCCCTCTCCGAGCAGGTGTCGGAGGAGATCTCCCGTAATCCCCCGAGATGGGATCGGCGGCGGCGGCGTCTCAGTAAGGTTTTCCGTATCGTGGTTTTTCGCCTCGGGGTTTCGCGACGGAGGCTTTAAGTAGGCGGAAGGGCAGAGTCGGGGGCTGACGAGGGGCCCACACCACAGGGCGGCGCGGGCCCCCCCTTGGCCGCGCCGTCATGTGGTTTGGCCACCTCGTGGCCCCACTTCGTATGCTCTTCGGTCTTCTGGAAGGTTCGTGGCGAAATAGGCTCCTGGGTCTTCGTTTCGTCCAATTCCGAGAATATTTCGTTACTAGGATTTCTGAAACAAAAAACAGCAGAAAACAGGAACTGGCACTTCGGCATCTTGTTAATAGGTTAGTTCCAGAAAATGCACGAATATGACATCAAGTGTGCATAAAACATGTAGGTATCATCAATAATATGGCATAGAACATAAGAAATTATCGATACGTCGGAGACGTATCAAGCATCCCCAAGCTTAGTTCTCGCTTCGTCCCGAGCAGGTAAAACGATAACAAAGATAATTTCTGAAGTGATATGCCATCATAACCTTGATCATACTATTTGTAAACATATGTAGTGAATGCAGCGATCAAAACAATGGTAATGACATGAGTAAACAAGTGAATCAATGCACAGTTCACACAAGTGTTTGCTTCTTGAGGTGGAGAGAAATAGGTGAACTGACTCAACATAAAAGTAAAGAGAATGGTCCTTCAAAGAGGAAAGCATCGATTGCTATATTTGTGCTAGAGCTTTTATTTTGAAAACATGAAACAATTTTGTCAACGGTAGTAATAAAGCATATGAGTTATGAAAATTATATCTTACAAGTTGCAAGTCTCATGCATAGTATACTAATAGTGCCCGCACCTTGTCCTAATTAGCTTGGACTACCGGATCTTTGCAATGCACATGTTTTAACCAAGTGTCACAATGGGGTACCTCCATGCCGCCTCGTACAAAGGTCTAAGGAGAAAGCTCGCATTTTGGATTTCTCGCTTTTGATTATTCTCAACTTAGACATCCATACCGGGACAACATGGACAACAGATAATGGACTCCTCTTTAATGCATAAGCATGTGACAACAAATATTATTCTCATATGAGATTGAGGATATATGTCCAAAACTGAAACTTCCACCATGAATCATGGCTTTAGTTAGCGGCCCAATGTTCTTCTCTAACAATATGCATGCTCCAACCATTAAGGTGGTAGATCTCTCTTACTTCGGACAAGACGGACATGCATAGCAACTCACATGATATCCAACAAAGAATAGTTGATGGCGTCCCTAAAACATGGTTATCGCACAACAAGCAACTTAATAAGAGATAAAGTGCATAAGTACATATTCAATACCACAATAGTTTTTAAGCTATTTGTCCCATGAGCTATATATTGCAAAGGTGAATGATGGAATTTTAAAGGTAGCACTCAAGCAATTTACTTTGGAATGGCTGGATAAATACCATGTAGTAGGTAGGTATGGTGGACACAAATGGCATAGTGGTTGGCTCAAGGATTTTGGATGCATGAGAAGTATTCCCTCTCGATACAAGGTTTAGGCTAGCAAGGTTATTTGAAACAAACACAAGGATGAACGGTACAGCAAAACTCACATAAAAGTCATATTGTAAACATTATAAGACTCCATACCGTCTTCCTTGTTGTTCAAAACTCAATACTAGATGTTATCTAGACTCTAGAGAAACCAAATATGCGAACCAAATTAGCAAGCTCTAAGTATTTCTTCATTAATGGGTGCAAAGTATATGATGCAAGAGCTTAAACATGAGCACAACAATTGCCAAGTATCAAATTATCCAAGACATTTTAGAGTTACTACATGTAGCATTTTCCAATTCCAACCATATAACAATTTAACGAAGAAGAAACTTCGCCATGAATACTATGAGTAGAGCCTAAGGACATATTTATCCATATGCTACAGCGGAGCGTGTCTCTCTCCCATAAAGTGAATGCTAGGATCCATTTTATTCAAACAAAACAAAAAACAAAAACAAACGAACGCTCCAAGCAAAGTACATAAGATGTGACGGAATAAAAATATAGTTTCAGTGGAGGAACTCGATAATGTTGTCGATGAAGAAGGGGATGCCTTGGGCATCCCCAAGCTTAGATGCTTGAGTCTTCTTAAAATATGCAGGGGTGAACCACCGGGGCATCCCCAAGCTTAGAGCTTTCACTCTCCTTGATCATATTGCATCATACTCTCTCTTGATCCTTGAAAACTTCCTCCACACCAAACTCGAAACAACTCATTAGAGGGTTAGTGCATAATAAAATTCACATGTTCAGAGGTGACACAATCATTCTTAACACTTCTGGACATTGCATAAAGCTACTGGACATTAGTGGATCAAAGAAATTCATCCAACATAGTAAAAGAGGCAATGCAAAATAAAAGGCAGAATCTGTCAAAACAGAACAGTCCGTAAAGATGGATTTTATTAGGCCACCAGACTTGCTCAAATGAAAATTCTCAAATTGAATGAAAGTTGCGTACATATCTGAGGATCATGCACGTAAATTGGCTTAATTTTCTGAGCTACCTACAGAGAGGTAGACCCAGATTCGTGACAGCAAAGAAATCTGGAACTGCGCAGTAATCTAAATCTAGTACTTACTTTACTATCAAAGACTTTACTTGGCACAACAAAACATAAAACTAAGATAAGGAGAGGTTGCTACAGTAGTAAACAACTTCCAAGACACAAATATAAAACAAAAATACTGGAGTAAAAACATGGGTTGTCTCCCATAAGCGCTTTTCTTTAACGCCTTCAGCCTAGGCGCGAAAGTGTAACTCAAGTGACATCGAGAGATGAAGCATCAACATCATAATTTGTTCTAATAATAGAATCATAAGGTACCTTCATTCTCTTTCTAGGAAAGTGTTCCATACCTTTCTTGAGAGGAAATTGATATTTAATATTACCTTCCTTCATATCAATAGTAGCACCAACGGTTCGAAGAAAAGGTCTTCCCAATATAATGGGGCAAGATGCATTGCATTCAATATCCAAGACAACAAAATCAACGGGGACAAGGTTATTGTTAACCATAATATGAACATTATCAACTTTCCCCAAAGGTTTCTTTTTAGCATTATCAGCGAGATTAACATCCAAATAACAATTTTTCAATGGTGGCAAGTCAAGCATCTCATAGACTTTCTTAGGCATAACCGAAATACTTGCACCAAGATCACATAAAGCATTACAATCAAAATCTTTGACTCTCATTTTAATGATGGGCTCCCAACCATCCTCTAGCTTTCTAGGAATAGAAGTTTCAAGTTTTAGTTTCTCTTCTCTAGCTTTTATGAGAGCATTTGTAATATGTTTTGTGAAAGCCAAGTTTATAGCGCTAGCATTGGGACTTTTAGCAAGTTTTTGCAAGAACTTTATAACTTCAGAGATGTGGCAATCATCAAAATCTAAATCATTACAATCTAAAGCAATGGGATTATCATCCCCAAGGTTGGAAAAAATTTCAGCAGTTTTATCACAAGCAGTTTCAGCTAGCTTTAGCGGCTTCGAGTAATTTTGCGCGCTTTGCACTAGGAGTAGAAGCATTGCCAACACCAATTATTTTACCATTAATAGTATGAGGTGCAGCAACATATGAATTATTAGCATTGCTAGTGGTGGTAATAGTCCAAACTTTAGCTACATTTTTCTCTTTAGCTAGTTTTTCATTTTCTTCTCTATCCCACCTAGCACGCTAGCTCAGCCATTAATCTTATATTCTCATCAATTCTAACTTGGATGGCATTTGCTGTAGTAACAATTTTATTTTCAATATCCCTATTAGGCATAACTTTCGATTTCAAAAGATCAACATCGAGGCAAGACTATCAACTCTAGAAACAAGAATATCAATTTTATTGAGCTTTTCCTCAACAGATTTGTTAAAGGCAGTTTGTGTACTAATAAATTCTTTAAGCATGGCTTCAAGTCCAGGGGGTGTATTCCTATTATTGTTGTAAGAATTCCCATAAGAATTAGCATAACCGTTACCATTATTATAAGGATATGGCCTATAGTTATTACTAGAATTGTTCCGATAAGCATTGTTGTTGAAATTATTATTTTTAATGAAATTTACATCAACATGTTCTTATTGGGCAACCAATGAAGCTAATGGAACATTATTAGGATCAACATTAGTCCTATCATTCGCAAGCATAGACATAATAGCATCAACCTTATCATTCAAGGAAGAGGATTCTTCAACATGAATTTACCTTCTTACCTTGTGGAGCTCTTTCCGTATGCCATTCAGAGTAATTAACCATCATATTATCAAGAAACTTTGTTGCTTCACCAAGAGTGATGGACATAAAGGTACCTCCAGCAGCTGAATCCAATAAATTCCGCGAAGAAAAATTTAGTCCTGCATAGAAGGTTTGGATGATCATCCAAATAGTCAGTCCATGGGTTGGGCAATTTTTAACTAGAGATTTCATTCTTTCCCAAGCTTGAGCAACATGTTCATTATCCAATTGTTTAAAATTCATTATGCTACTCCTCAAAGATATAATTTTAGCAGGGGGATAATATCTACCGATAAAAGCATCCTTGCATTTAGTCCATGAATCAATACTATTCTTAGGCGAGAGATAGCAACCAATCTTTAGCTCTTCCTCTTAATGAGAAAGGGAACAATTTTAATTTTATAATGTCACCATCTACATCTTTATATTTTTGCATTTCACATAGTTCAACAAAATTATTGAGATGGGCAGCAGCATCATCAGAACTAACACCTGAAAATTGCTCTCTCATGACAAGATTAAGTAAAGCAGGTTTAATTTCAAAGAATTCTGCCTGTACTAGCAGGTGGAGCAATAGGTGTGCATAAGAAATCATTATTATTTGTGCTAGTGAAGTCACACAACTTAGTATTTTCAGGGTTGGCCATTTTAGCAATAGTAAATAAAACAAACTAGATAAAGTAAATGCAAGTAAACTAATTTTTTTGTGTTTTTGATATAGAGTGCAAGACAGTAAATAAAGTAAAACTAGCAACTAATTTTTTTGTGTTTTGATATAATGCAGCAAAAAAAGTAGTAAATAAAATAAAGCAAGACAAAAATAAAGTAAAGATATTGGGAAGTGGAGACTCCCCTTGCAGCGTGTCTTGATCTCCCCGGCAACGGCGCCGTAAATTTGCTTGATGCGTGTAGTTGACACGTCCGTTGGGAACCCCAAGAGGAAGGTGTGATGCGCACAGCGGCAAGTTTCCCTCGCAAGAAACCAAGGTTTAATCGAACCAAGTAGGGAGTCAAGAAGCACGTTGAAGGTTGATGGCGGCGGGATGTAGTGCGGCGCAACACCGGAGATTCCGGCGCCAACGTGGAACCCGCACAACACAACCAAAGTACTTTTCCCCAACGAAATAGTGAGGTTGTCAATCTCACCGGCTTGCTGTAACAAAGGATTAACCGTATTGTGTGGAAGATGATTGTTTGCAGAGAAAACAAGTAAAACAAGTATTGCAGCAGATTTGTATTTCAAGTATTAAAAGAATGGACCGGGGTCCACAGTTCACTAGAGGTGTCTCTCCCATAAGATAAAAGGATGTTGGGTGAACAAATTACAGTCGGGCAATTGACAAATAGAGAGGGCATAACAATGCACATACATGTCATGATAAGTATAGTGAGATTTAATTGGGCATTACGACAAAGTACATAGACCGCCATCCAACTGCATCTATGCCTAAAACGTCCACCTTCAGGTTATCGTCCGAACCCCTTCCAGTATTAAGTTGCAAAGCAACAGACAATTGCATTAAGTATGGTGCGTAATGTAATCAATAACTACATCCTCGGACATAGCATCAATGTTTTATCCCTAGTGGCAACAAGCACAACACAACCTTAGGGGTTTCGTCACTCCCCAGGTGTCAATGCAGCATGAACCCACTATCGAGCATAAATACTCCCTCTTGGAGTTACTAGCATCAACTTGGCCGGAGCCTCTACTAATAACGGAGAGCATGCAAGATCATAAACAACACATATGAAATAACTTGATAATTAACATAACATGGTATTCTCTATCCATCGGATCCCGACAAACACAAAATAGAGTATTACGAGATAGATGATCTTGATCATGTTAGGCAGCTCACAAGATCCAACAATGAAGCACAATGAGGAGAAGACAACCATCTAGCTACCGCTATGGACCCATAGTCCAGGGTGAACTACTCACTCATCACTCCGGAGGCGACCATGGCGGTGTAGAGTCCTCCGGGAGATGAATCCCCTCTCCGGCAGGGTGCCGGAGGAGATCTCCGTAATCCCCCGAGATGGGATCGGCGGCGGCGGCGTCTCGCAAGGTTTTCCGTATCGTGGTTTTTCGCCTCGGGGTTTCGCGACGGAGGCTTTAAGTAGGCGGAAGGGCGAGTCGGGGGCCGACGAGGGGCCCACACCACAGGGCGGCGCGGGCCCCCTTGGCCGCGCCGCCATGTGGTTTGGCCACCTCGTGGCCCCACTTCGTATGCTCTTCGGTCTTCTGGAAGGTTCGTGGCGAAATAGGCCCCCGGGTCTTCGTTTCGTCCAATTCCGAGAATATTTCGTTACTAGGATTTCTGAAACCAAAAACAGCAGTAAAACAGAACCGGCACTTCGGCATCTTGTTAATAGGTTAGTTCCAGAAAATGCACGAATATGACATCAAGTGTGCATAAAACATGTAGGTATCATCAATAATATGGCATAGAACATAAGAAATTATCGATACGTCGGAGACGTATCAGCTGCCGCTGCCGCCACGCCTCGTGTTGACGGTCGTCGTCGGCTCCTCCTTCACCTCGCGTTTGGGGACGCTGTAGGGCGCCGAGCGGTACGACGAGGACGGCGTCGATCGGGCTGGTCCTGAGGAAGAAGAGTTCGAGGAGGACGAGTACGTCGTCCTCCTCGGCTGCCATTGCGGTGGTCCTCCTCGAGGAGACGGTGGCGGTGATGATGGCGTCTCCAACCTTGGAGCGCCGTTGCGGATGCCGCGGATGACGTTCTCGAGGGTGCGCTCCGGAACGCCCCAGAACAGGGCGCATCCGTCCTTGTTCCAGTTGTTGGGCCCACCGATGAGCCCCTGGTTGCTGTGCATCTCGACGTCGTACTTCGCCTTGAAGTACGTCTTCCACCAGTCGTCGTTGTTGTTGGCCGCCCATGTCGGATCCAACCGCTCCTCGGCGCTGAGTTGAGCCCACCGGGCCTTGATGTCGTCCCTTCATTGGTCTGTGCCCGGCTTCGGCGGCGGTGGGACGCCAATGCCGTTCACGGCCATCTTCCAGCCGCCGCTGCTTGGCAGCCCCATGTCCGGCGGGACTGGATATCGGGCGTGGTACAGCGCCCACGCCTCCGCCCCGGTTAGGCTGCCGCGGCCGAAGCCGTTCGCCGCGGCGATCTTGCGGGAGGTCGAGCCCGACATTTTTGGAGCGGCGAGGAGAAGATCTGGGAGGGGGGAGGCGGCGGTGAGGAGAAGGTTTGGGAGCGGTGAGAAATTGGGGGACGAACTGCAGGGCGTCTTAATGTAGCGGCAGCGGGTGGTTGCACGCAATAACGCCGGCGCGGACGGCCACGCGGCCATGCACGACGAGACGCGTCGAAAACAGGGATGCCATTAACGTCGCTTGACCAAAGGTAGGCGACGGGGTTTTAGCCTTCCGAGCCGCTGACGCGTCGGGCCCGCGTCACTTTTCGTTGTGTCCAGCGTGCCCGGAGCGTCCCCTGTGGGACGGGGACGAGCTCGGGGCGCCGGACACCGTATCGGGCGCGCCGGACAAAATGGGCTTTAGGGGACACGGCTGAAACCGTTTTTTGGTCCGGCGCACCCCAAATTGCTTTGGGGATGCTTTTGGGGACGCGACTGGAGATGCTCTAAGACGGGCTTGGCCTAGAGGAAACCTCGACGGGAGTGTCGCCTTGGGAGAACGCTTCCACGCAGCAGGCCGGGTGCCGCGCCGTGAAGCGCATCCGGAGCGTGCCACCAGGGACGGAGCCAGGAAAGTGATACAAGGGGGCCAACTACATGTAAAAATATTTTCCAAGAATTTCTCTGCGCTATGGCGACTTATTTTTGACGTTGCTGCCGGAATCACTCCTGACTTAATTAGGTTCTGCTTAATTATATTACGCTGTACGTTCGTGCAGGCGGACGTGTGCCACGCGTACCAGATCATGAAGAAGGGCGGGCTGAAGGACGAGAATATCATCGTCTTCATGTACGACGACATTGCCCACAACCCTGACAACCCGAGGCCCGGAGTCATCATCAACCACAGCGACGTCTACGCCGGAGTGCCTAAGGATTACACGGGAAAAGACGTGAACGCGAACAACTTCCTCGCCGTCCTGCTCGGCGACAAGTCCAAGCTCACCGGGAGCGGCAGCGGCAAGGTCGTCAGCAGCGGCCCTGATGACCATATATTCGTCTACTACGCCGATCACGGCGGCCCAGGGGTCCTCGGTAAATATCATTATGTCGCCATCTATCTTTGTTCAATTGAATCTTGTTTTATTGAATATTATTCGGCCTCAAATATAACTGTATCTTGTTTCATTGCATCGTGACGTGAACTGATAATGACTTTTGATCGAATGATCGGTTAGGGATGCCGGACGACGAGGAGTACCTGTACGCGAACGACCTGGTACAGACACTCAAGAAGAAGCACGCCGGCGGGGCCGGGTACAATAGCCTGGCCTTCTACCTGGAGGCGTGCGAGTCCGGGAGTATCTTCGAGGGCCTGCTCCTAGGCAACATCAGCGTCTATGCAACAACAGCGTCGAACGCGGAGGAGAGCAGCTGGGGCACCTACTGCCCCGGCGACGACGATGGCGCCTGATACGTCTCCAACGTATCGATAATTTCTTGTGTTCCATGCCACATTATTGATGTTATCTACATGTTATATGCACACTTTATGTCATATTCGTGCATTTTCTGGAACTAACCTATTAACAAGATGCCGAAGTGCCAGCCTCTGTTTTCTCGCTGTTTTTGGTTTCGTAAATCCTAGTAACGAAATATTCTCTGAATCGGACGAAATCAACGCCCGTGTTCCTATTTTACCCGGAAGCATCCGTAACACACGAGAACCGCCGGAGAAGGGGGCAGGGCCACCACACCACACCCCGGCGCGGCCAAGGGGGGCGCCCCCTAGGGTGTGGGCCCCCGTAAGCCCTCCCGCGCCGCCTCTCCGCCTATATAAAGCCCCCGACCTAAAAACCTCTGGGCGTTCGACGAAAACCACGAAACCTTCCAGAGCCGCCGCCATCGCGAAGCCAAGATCCGGGGACAGGAGTCTCTGTTCCGGTACCCTGCCGGAGCGGGGAAGTGCCCCCGGAAGGCTTCTCCATCGACACCGCTGCCATCTCCACCACCATCTTCATCACCGCTGCTGCTCCCATGAGGAGGGAGTAGTTCTCGGGCTGTACCGGTAGCTATGTGGTTCATCTCTCTCCTATGTACTTCAATACAATAATCTCATGAGCTGCCTTACATGATTGAGATTCATATGATGATGCTTGTAATCTAGATGTCATTATGCTAGTCAAGTGAGTTTTACTTATGTGATCTCCGGAGACTCCTTGTCCCACGTGTGTAAAGGTGACAAGTGTGTGCACCGTGTGGGTCTCTTAGGCTATATTTCACAGAATACTTATTCACCGTTGAATGGCATAGTGAAGTGCTTATTTATATCTCTTTATGATTGCAATATGTTTTGTATCACAATTTATCTATGTGCTACTCTAGTGATGTGTTATTAAAGTAGTTTTATTCCTCCCGCACGTGTGCAAAGGTGACACAGTGTGTGCACCGTGTTAGTACTTGGTTTATGCTATGATCATGATCTCTTGTAGATTGCGAAGTTAACTATTGCTATGATAATATTGATGTGATCTATTCCTCCTACATATGCATGAAGGTGACAGTGTGCATTCTATGCTAGTACTTGGTTTAGTCTTTTGATCTATCTTACACTAAAGGTTACTAAAATATGAGCATTATTGTGGAGCTTGTTAACTCCGGCATTGAGGGTTCGTGTAATCCTACGCAATGTGTTCATCATCCAACAAGAGTGTAGAGTATGCATTTATCTGTTCTGTTATGTGATCAATGTTGAGAGTGTCCACTAGTGAAAGTCTAATCCCTAGGCCTTGTTCCTAAATATCGCTATCGCTGCTTGTTTACTCGTTTTACCGCGTTACTACCGCTCGCGTTACTACCGCTTGTTTACCGTCCCGGGCAAAGCACTCGTTCGGTGCCGTTGCTACTACTTATTCATACCACCTCGTATTTCACTATCTCTTCGCCGAACTAGTGCACCTATTAGGTGTGTTGGGGACACAAGAGACTTCTTGCTTTGTGGTTGCAGTGGTTGCATGAGAGGGATATCTTTGACCTCTTCCTCCCCGAGTTCGATAAACCTTGGGTATCCACTTAAGGGAAACTTGCCGCTGTTCTACAAACCTCTGCTCTTGGAGGCCCAACACTGTCTACAAGAATAGAAGCTCCCGTAGACATCAAGCTATTTTCTGGCGCCGTTGCCGGGGAGGAAAGGTAAAAAGGCACTCATACTCCGGTCTCAGGTAAAGTACTTTTCTGGCGCCGTTGTGTGTGTGCTCGAAGCTATTTCCTTTAGATCCTGCAATTGCATCTTGTTGTTTCTTGTTTACACTAGTTGGCATAATGTACAAGAGTGAGCTTCTTATTCTATTTCCTGATTTAAAACATGGATTGTTTGATGCGAAAATTAAAAAACCTATGGAATCTTATTTGCATGCTGGTAGTAATATTAGTATGAACGCTTTGAACACCATTGTTGATAATAATATAGAAAGTTCTAAGCTTGGGGAAGCTGGTTTTCATGATCTTTTTAGTCCCCCAAGCATTGAGGAGAAAATTTTCTTTGATGATACTTTGCCTCCTATTTCGATGATGATAATGATAGTGGTCTTTTTGTGCCACCTACTATGGAGAGTAAATTTTGTTGTGATTATACTATGCCTCCTACACTTGATGAGAATAATAATGATAGCTACTTTGTTGAATTTGCTCCCACTACAACTAATAAAATTGATTATGCTTATGTGGAGAGTAATAATTTTATGCATGAGACTCATGATAAGAATGCTTTATGTGATAGTTATATTGTTGAGTTTGCTCATGTTGCTACTGAAAGTTATTATGAGAGAGGAAAATATGGTTGTAGAAATTTTCATGTTACTAAAATGCCTCTCTATGTGCTGAAATTTTTGAAGCTACACTTGTTTTATCTTCCTATGCTTGTTACTTTGCTCTTCATGAACTTGTTTATTTACAAGATTCCTATGCATAGGAAGCATGTTAGACTTAAATGTGTTTTGAATTTGCCTCTTGATGCTCTCTTTTGCTTCAAATACTATTTCTTGCGAGTGCATCATTAAAACTCGCTGAGCCCATCTTAATGGCTAAAAAGAAAGAACTTCTTGGGAGATAACCCATGTGTTATTTTGCTACAGTACTTTGTTTTATATTTGTGTCTTGGAAGTTGTTTACTACTGTAGCAACCTCTCCTTATCTTAGTTTTGTGTTTTGTTGTGCCAAGTAAAGTCTTTGATAGTAAAGTAAGTACTAGATTTGGATTACTGCGTAGAAACAGATTTCTTTGCTGTCACGAATCTGGGTCTAATTCTCTGTAGGTAACTCAGAAAATTATGCCAATTTACGTGAGTGATCCTCAGATATGTACGCAACTTTCATTCAATTTGAGCATTTTCATTTGAGCAAGTCTGGTGGCCTAATAAAATCCATCTTTACGGACTGTTCTGTTTTGACAGATTCTGCCTTTTATTTCGCATTGCCTCTTTTGCTATGTTGGATGAATTTCTTTGATCCATTAATGTCCAGTAGCTTTAAGCAATGTCCAGAAGTGTTAAGAATGATTGTGTCACCTCTGAACATGTTAATTTTTATTGTCCACTAACCCTCTAATGAGTTGTTTCGAGTTTGGTGTGGAGGAAGTTTTCAAGGGTCAAGAGAGGAGGATGATATACTACGATCAAGAAGAGTGAAAAGTCTAAGCTTGGGGATGCCCCGGTGGTTCATCCCTGCATATATCAAGAAGACTCAAGCTTCTAAGCTTGGGGATGCCCAAGGCATCCCCTTCTTCATCGATAAATTATCAGGTTCCTTCTCTTGAAACTATATTTTTATTCGGTCACATCTTATGTGCTTTACTTGGAGCGTCTCGTGTGCTTTTGTTTTTGTTTTTGTTTGAATAAATTGGATTACATCATGCTTGTGTGGGAGAGAGACACGCTCCGCTGGTTCATATGAACACATGTGTTCTTAGCTCATAATATTCATGGCGAAGTTTCCTCTTCGTTAAATTGTTATATGGTTGGAATTGGAAAATGATACATGTAGTAATTGCTATAATGTCTTGGGTAATGTGATACTTGGCAATTGTTGTGCTCATGTTTAAGCTCTTGCATCATATACTTTGCACCTATTAGTGAAGAATACATAGAGCATGCTAAAATTTGGTTTGCATAATTGGTCTCTCTAAAGTCTAGATAATTTCTAGTATTGAGTTTTGAACAACAAGGAAGACGGTGTAGAGTCTTATAATGTTTTCAATATGTCTTTTATGTGAGTTTTGCTGCACCAGTTCATCCTTGTGTTTGTTTCAAATAAGCCTTGCTAGCCTAAACCTTGTATCGAGAGGGAATACTTCTCATGCATCCAAAATACTTGAGCCAACCACTATGCCATTTGTGTCCACCATATCTACCTATACTACATGGTATTTTCCCGCCATTCCAAAGTAAATTGCTTGAGTGCTACCTTTAAAATTCCATCATTCACCTTTGCAATATATAGCTCATGGGACAAATAGCTTAAAAACTATTGTGGTATTGAATATGTAATTATGCACTTTATCTCTTATTAAGTTGCTTGTTGTGCGATAACCATGTTTACTCGGGGAACGCCATCAACTCATTGTTGAATTTCATGTGAGTTGCTATGCATGTTCGTCTTGTCCGAAGTAAGGGCGATCTACACCGAGTTGAATGGTTTGAGCATGCATATTGTGAGAGAAGAACATTGGGCCGCTAACTAAAGCCATGATTCATGGTGGAAGTTTCAGCTTTGGACAAACATCCTCAAGTCTCTAATGAGAAAAGAATTAATTGTTGTCAAATGCTTAAAGCATTAAAAGAGGAGTCCATTATCTCGTTGTCTATGTTGTCCCGGTATGGATGTCTAAGTTGAGAATAATCAAAAGCGAGAAATCCAAATGCGAGCTTTCTCCTTAGACCTTTGTACAGCGGCATAGAGGTACCCCTTTGTGAAACTTGGTTAAAGCATATGTATTGCGGTGATAATCCAGGTAGTCCAAGCTAATTAGGACAAGGTGCGGGCACTATTGGTACACTATGCATGAGGCTTGCAACTTATAAGATATAATTTACATGATGCATATGCTTTATTACTACCGTTGACAAAATTGTTTCATGTTTTCAAAATCAAAGCTCTAGCACAAATATAACAATCGATGCTTTTCCTCTATGGAGGACCATTCTTTTACTTTCAATGTTGAGTCAGTTCACCTATTTCTCTCCACCTCAAGAAGCAAACACTTGTGTGAACTGTGCATTGATTCCTACATACTTGCTTATTGCACTTATTATATTACTCTATGTTGACAATATCCATGAGATATACATGTTACAAGTTGAAAGCAACCGCTGAAACTTAATCTTCTTTTGTGTTGCTTCAATACCTTTACTTTGAATTATTGCTTTATGAGTTAACTCTTATGCAAGACTTATTGATGCTTGTCTTGAAGTGCTATTCATGAAAAGTCTTTGCTTTATGATTCAGCTTGTTTACCCATGTCATATACATTGTTTTGATCGCTGCATTCACTACATATGCTTTACAAATAGTATGATCAAGTTTATGATGGCATGTCACTCCAGTAAATTATCTTTGTTATCGTTTTACCTCGCTCGGGACGAGCAGAACTAAGCTTGGGGATGCCGATACGTCTCCAACGTATCGATAATTTCTTGTGTTCCATGCCACATTATTGATATTATCTACATGTTATATGCACACTTTATGTCATATTCGTGCATTTTCTCGGAACTAACCTATTAACAAGATGCCGAAGTGCCGGCTCTCGTTTTCTCGCTGTTTTTGGTTTCGTAAATCCTAGTAACGAAATATTCTCGAATCGGACGAAATCAACGCCCAGGTTCCTATTTTACCCGGAAGCATCCAGAACACACGAGAACCGCCGGAGAAGGGGGCAGGGCCACCACACCACACCTCGGCGCGGCCAAGGGGGGCGCCCCCTAGGGTGTGGGCCCCCGTAGAGCCCTCCCCGCGCCGCCTCTCCGCCTATATAAAGCCCCCGACCTAAAAACCTCTGGGCGTTCGACGAAAACCACGAAACCTTCCGCGAGCCGCCGCCATCGCGAAGCCAAGATCCGGGGGACAAGAGTCTCCGTTCCGGCACCCCGCCGGAGCGGGGAAGTGCCCCGGAAGGCTTCTCCATCGACACCGTTGCCATCTCCACCGCCATCTTCATCACCGCTGCTGCTCCCATGAGGAGGGAGTAGTTCTCCATCGAGGCTCGGGGCTGTACCGGTAGCTATGTGGTTCATCTCTCTCCTATGTACTTCAATACAATAATCTCATGAGCTGCCTTACATGATTGAGATTCATATGATGATGCTTGTAATCTAGATGTCATTATGCTAGTCAAGTGAGTTTTACTTATGTGATCTCCGGAGACTCCTTGTCCCACGTGTGTAAAGGTGACAAGTGTGTGCACCGTGTGGGTCTCTTAGGCTATATTTCACGAATACTTATTCACTGTTGAATGGCATAGTGAAGTGCTTATTTATATCTCTTTATGATTGCAATATGTTTTGTATCACAATTTATCTATGTGCTACTCTAGTGATGTGTTATTAAAGTAGTTTTATTCCTCCCGCACGTGTGCAAAGGTGACAAGTGTGTGCACCGTGTTAGTACTTGGTTTATGCTATGATCATGATCTCTTGTAGATTGCGAAGTTAACTATTGCTATGATAATATTGATGTGATCTATTCCTCCTACATATGCATGAAGGTGACAAGTGTGCATGCTATGCTAGTACTTGGTTTAGTCTTTTGATCTATCTTACACTAAAGGTTACTAAAATATGAGCATTATTGTGGAGCTTGTTAACTCCGGCATTGAGGGTTCGTGTAATCCTACGCAATGTGTTCATCATCCAACAAGAGTGTAGAGTATGCATTTATCCGTTCGTTATGTGATCAATGTTGAGAGTGTCCACTAGTGAAAGTCTAATCCCTAGGCCTTGTTCCTAAATATCGCTATCGCTGCTTGTTTACTCGTTTTATCGCGTTACTACCGCTGCGTTACTACCGCTTGTTTATCGTCCCGGGCAAAGCACCGTTCTGGTGCCGTTGCTACTACTTATTCATACCACCTGTATTTCACTATCTCTTCGCCGAACTAGTGCACCTATTAGGTGTGTTGGGGACACAAGAGACTTCTTGCTTTGTGGTTGCAGGGTTGCATGAGAGGGATATCTTTGACCTCTTCCTCCCTGAGTTCGATAAACCTTGGGTATCCACTTAAGGGAAACTTGCTGCTGTTCTACAAACCTCTGCTCTTGGAGGCCCAACACTGTCTACAAGAATAGAAGCTCCCGTAGACATCAGCGCCCCACCCCCGGAGTACGACACCTGCCTCGGTGACCTGTACAGCGTCTCCTGGATGGAGGACAGCGACGCCCACAACCTCCACACGGAGTCCCTCAGGCAGCAGTATGGCGTCGTCAAGGGTCGCACCTCGGCGCATGAGACATACAGCCTTGGCTCCCACGCGATGCGCATACAGCGATCTCAGGCTCAACGATCAAAGCCTCTACCTGTTCATGGGCACCGATCCTGCCAACGACAACGCCAGCTTCATCGGCAACTCCTTACCCTCCCTAAGGGGTGCCGCGGTGAACCAGCATGGCGCCGATCTCCTCCATTTCTGGCACAAGTACCGGAGATCAGAAGAGGGGTCGACACGGAAAGGCGAGGCACGGAGGCAGTTGGTGGACATCATGGCACGGAGATCTCACGTTGATAATAGCGTGGAGTTGATCGACAACCTCCTCTTCGGCTTCGAGGAAGGTCCCAAGGTCCTCAACGCCGTCCGGTCGGCAGGGCAGCCACTGGTCGACGATTGGGAGCCTCAAATATATGGTGCGGACATTTGAGGAGTGGTGCGGGCCGCTAACGTAGTATGGGATGAAACACATGCGGTCGGTAGCCAATATTTGCAACGCCGGTGTCCGGGAGGAGGCCATGGACAAGTCTGCGTCTCAGGCGTGCACTAGTAATGCTCTTCCACTTTCCGATCAAGTTGTTTAATCGAATCATGTCGCATCAATCACTCAATGTTTCGTGTTATCAATATGCATAAATATATATCATGATAATTGTAAACATATGCTATACGAATAGTATGTGTTTTGGTGTACATTGTCGCACTAGCTTGATAGTCTGTAAAGTGTATGGTCATTTTTAGATAAAGGAGCAATAGCCCAGCCTCTGCATCAATTGATGCACACGGCCCTTTATTATAGATCATAGAGTATCATAGATAAAGTGTATGGTCATGTATTAACCATAGAAGCATGTCCAAAGAAAACTAAGCCAACTTAAACAAGTAAACGAGTGAGACAAGATTAACTATCATATATGACCATTTCACTTAATTAACTAAACTAGTAATTAATTCATATAAGTGACATGCATGATCAACATAAACAATGGAGTGTGACATGCCTACAGTCCTATATTCGTATAGCCATCTTGGAGATACACCTATTCTCTTGACCTTTTGTCCAATACCGATTCGGCACGCCTTAATTGCAAAAACGAAATCTAAATAGAAATAGCTATATTGGGCTATATGAATGGTTGGCGAGAACAAATTATGAATATATCAAGGATTTCGACTGTTTTATAGTTTGTCTAGATAGTATGGAAAATGGATCTGGAACGGTAGGCAGTGTTGACCGGGTTACCGTTCACTATGGATCGGATCAGTGAACATTCTGCATGAGTAGTGTTTACTTATTTAGGCTTTGATTTGGCACAATAGGCTAGATGTGTTTGATCGGATTACTATTGGGTTTCTACAAAGTTTGGGTCCTATGAGAAGAAAGGAGTTATCGTGTTAGCAGCAAGTGGCTTTTCTGTTTCTGTCAGAAAAAAAAGAGCTCTCGTACGTCCGATGGTGCCGGAACACAGACTCGAAGGCGAGAATGATTCCACCAATGAGAGGAGTGCGGAAAGGTAAGAGCATCGTCTTTAGAGCGCACGCTACGCGGATGCTGCGTACGGCGCCGGGCGAGATCTTCACCAGACGTTGCAGTTTACAACGCGCGCATAGCGGCCGAAAACACCCCCAACCAGGCGCTGCAAACTACAGCGCACGACACCGGCGCAAACAGCATATGCACAGTTGTATATACTCAACAAGATCAAACAAACTAACTAAAAATCAACATAAAATTGTCTAGTTATTACAACGTACACAATCAAATAGTATAGCAATACAACAAATACAACACAATCAACTACTATTGTCTGTTCTATTTCCACCACTCATCCATAAGATCTCGTTGAAGCTCATCATGCACATCATTGGATTGAATAGAATGATAGGATTGAATTGAATGATATGAGGCAATGAAACGAGCCACCCTTTGTTGTGTCCTCCTCACTTGCACGGGACTCCCATCAATTCAAAATGGGTGTGGTCAACATCTTTACCACGATTGTTCTCTATGATCATGTTATGCATGATGACACATACGTTTATGATATACCAAAGGCAATCTTGCTCCCAAAATCTCACCGGTCCTCTAACAATAGCAAATTGGGCTTGTAAAATCCCGAATGCTATCTCCACATCTTTCGTAGCTGCCGCTTGTGTATTGTGAAATTGGGTTTTTTTCTTACCTTTGGGGTTGACAACCGGCTTCACAAATGTTTGCCACTTTGGGTAGATGTCGTCGGCACGAAAATAGCCATTGTACTTGTGGCCATTTGCTTCGAACTTCACATTTGGACCCTCACACAATGCAATCCTTGTCATCAGTGCTGATCTTTGAAGAACATTGATGTCATTGCACAACCCGGGCATTCCAAAGAATGCATGCCAAATCCAAATCTCGTGATCGGACACCGCTTCAAGAATGATAGTAGAATCCTCTTGTGTCCTTTAAATTGGTCATACCATGCCATAGGACAATTTTTCCAACTCCAGTGCATACAATCAATTGAGCCAATCATACCTACAAACCCCCGAGCTGCATTCTCCTCCAAAAGTCTAGCTATAGCTTCTTCAATAGGGGCTCTTAAGTATTTGGGGTCAAACAGTTGCACAATTGTAACGACAAACCACTTGACACACTGGATAGCGGTACTCTCACCCATGGCCAAGTGGTCATCAACTAAATCCGTCGGTATACCGTATGCCACCATACTCAAGGCGGCGGTAACCTTCTGATAGGTGCTATGACCAAGCTCTCCGGCGGTATTCCTCCATTGCTCAAAATACTTATCATGCTTCATCACCTCCTACGCTATGTGTTTGAACAACCCTATGCTCATTCGAAAACGTCGGGGAAAGTAGCTCTCGGGAAATGTCACTCATTGAAATACATCCGTATCAAATTGTTGTGTCCTTCGATTCGTTCCCTCCACAACTTCTGCCTGCCAAAAACCGAGCCACCAACTTTCGGCTTTTTTATTGGCGCGCAAAACCAATAGCATGTAAATGTTCTCCTCTTCCTCAATATCAAATTCATCATCGGACTCGAATCGTAGGAAGAGCTCAACTACAAACATAAAATATTTGAGCCATTTTTTTGTTCTAGCAACTACAAACATGGGGCACGTTGGCGGCGGAACATACGTTGCTGGCATTTTGGCGAGAAGCTAGGGTGCGCCATGCTGCGTCGCGGGTCGAGGTGGACATCGTCGTTGCCAAGGTCGGCGCGGTGACGTGGCAGCACAGAAATGCGACGACGGTAGCGGCTGGCTTGATTAACCTCCGATGGCGGCGGCCGGGAGATCCACCCAGAGGCGCAGCAGTGGTGGATCTACAGCGGCGGAGGTCGAATCGGCGGCGGGATGCGAAATCAAGGCGACAGAGGAGTAAATCAGCGCGACCGTGACTGACTGAAATGGAGAAGGAGAGGCACAAGCGAGGGGGATTTTTCAGAGTGACGGTTGAGCGTCGCGCGTGAACGAAATCAATAGTGTGCGATGTAGTCAACGCTCGAGATATGGCGCGGCGAATAGCGCAACGCCCTCCGTGCTAAAAGAATTGCAGCGCACGATTTTTTGCAGCCCCTGCTAAAGGGGAAAAAACACCACGTGCGGTATATTGGTGGTTAATTTAGGGCGCCCATGTTATACAGTCTGCGTCTGCTGGAGATGGTCTAAGGGAGGTCATCGAAAAGATGGGTTCCTAGCTAAGATAATGGCTACCGATATTGGCCGCAGAGAGAGCTCGATCGGGAGTGCTTGAGAAGCGATGCGACTGAGCGCCCGTGCATTGCCCATGCGTTGAATCCTAGAGTGCCTTCTTACTTAGCTAAACTAGTAATTAATTCATACTAGTTGAATAGTTGAATGCCCATGAGTTGTCCGTGAGTAATATTCTATGAAGGATATGCAAATCTACTTCAAGTTGGCACTGGCACGCTTCCATGTTCTCCTTCTATGGCTTAGGTTTGCACGTTACTAGATGGGCCTTGCGCACTCTGCTGCGCCGTCCTCCGGTATTGACGTGTTGTTTGTGCTTCGCGAGTGTTTCTTTCTCGGGGTGGAGACATGTTCGTTTCTTCTTATTGAGGTTTGTTTATCTTTAGATGCAGTACATTTGTACTTGAATAAGCAGCACATAAACATCTAGGAAATTGATTTATCAGTACATTACAGCTACAGTTGCGTAAACATGTGTGGGCGATTTTGATCTTCTAATTAAAGCAGAAATGCACACAACAGGTACAAAGGGTACTATAAACTGGAGCAGCTGCAACTAACAATCGTAGCAACGATGCTTGTTAACTTTTCTTTAGCAGGTGTCCCATGGATGAGGTGGTCGACTCTGGGCTCCTTACTACGGCGCACCGCTGATAGTGAGATTTATGCGGTGGCATGTACTTCTCTAGCGGCCTTTTTGGCATGTAGTTCTAATAAAAATGTAGCGCACAGTCAGCTTTTTCGGAACTTCCACAGCAGCCATCAAAAGACTCACCAGCACATCTTCAGGAGGCATGTATCTACAATCGGCAACTCAGCCTGCTGATTTTCGATTAAAGGCTGTCAAGGAACCACCTCCTTTCTCGAGAGGAACTCCCTCCAAAACCGCAACAACAGTAACATCAGCATCATCTGCATAGTCACAAAAGTATCAGAAATAAAGATTCGCCTGAAAAGAATAAATAGACATTAGGACAACATACTAAGAAATAATACAAAAGGAAAACCTGAACTAAGCTCAGCCTCAGCGGCAGCAGTAGCAGGAGCTATGCCAGCGATGATATTTGCGCTCACAAGTCTCGGGAAGATTGCAGGAACAAAAGCAGGGATATACCTCTGAATAGATTTCGATATATGCCCAAATAGTTGTTCAGCGGTCCACAACAGGGCCTTCCTCAGCCAGATAGACTTTTTTATCATATATGAGCACCAGTAATTCATAGGAAAAAAACATTTTTATCAATCTTATAACCAAGTATGATTCTTATCATGTACTACCTCCTTACCAAAATATAAGATGTATTAGTAGGCAATTTTAGATCACTAAAACATCTCATATTTTTTGTAACAGAGAAATTATGATCCAAACTGGAAACTTATGAGTTGAAGTTGTGGACAGTAGTATCTAGCACTAACGAAGTGTGGACTTCCAAAGTGTGACAACACATGTTCCTTCCCTCAGAAAAGCAATTGTGTGTGTTTTACCTATCCTTATCATAGTAGATCTATATTCTGGAACAACCAACAATTAGTATTGTACTGGTGATTAGCCATTAATTTTTTTTCTCCTTTCCTTAACACTCATCCTAACGGAAACATGCTACTATTTGTGAAAGATGGCATTACTTGGCATGATTCAGAATACATACCTGCAATATCTAAAATTTCACAAATGGCTGTAAATCTTGATGTAGTTGCCATAGAGCATCACATCATGCATCTTTTGCGAGGCACCAAAACAACACATACCTTTTATTGACCGTATGTTCCTGAAGAAAAGAAGCACAACACTATCAAAATCCATAAAACAGCACCATACCAGTAAATCGGATTAAAACAAGACCCACACAATCAAAATTTTAAATCTTTCTCAAACTCTCATGCATACATTTCAAGAGAAAATTGTATATGCTTAGCCAAAGCAAACAAAACTCAAGCCGTAATTGTGTTGGACGCAAATCCAGGAAAGGTGTACACAATTATGCTGTGGTGAGAAAAAATGCATGCATATCAAAGCATTTTGTTGGAGAACATGGAAGATTTACTTGGGCAGCTCCCAAGCTCTAATGGAAGCTCAAACAGGCACATTGTATTGTGGATTTATTAAAATAATATTGTCAATGGTAGTTAACAGCTATGATGTACCAAGAACAATATGGAAGCTCAAATGGTCATAAATACTGAACTAATGCAATCTCACATAGGCATAAATGCGGAACTAATGGAAGCTGAAATGGGCACTGAACTAAACTATGGATTTAGCAAAAGATTACTGATCCTCAGAAAACATCACATACTAAACTAATGGAAACAATCATATAATGAACTAATGGAAGCCAAATGAGCACAAACTGTTCCCTGGATCTAGCAAATTAGTTCTGTGAATGATATTCTTCAATGATAGGTAGATGAAAACCACTGTGGTAGCGAGTTACACAATTACTAACTGAAAATAGTATAACCCAAAGACAAAAGTTTGGTGCTATAATTGATACTTTCACTATGACTAAACAAAAAGTAGTATGATTCAAATAAAAAAAGCTGGGTGCAATAATTGAAATGACTGGTTAGCATGTTCTCGATACTTACCACCATATTCTGGATACTTATGGGGAAAAAGAAGGATGTACATTATACATAGAGAGGTCAAAACAGTGCAAAAAAACAATTTTGGTTCCAAGAATATAAGTGGCACCATAAGTTGTTCCTATGTAATAAAAACCTTCTTTACACAAAGGAAACCCAATTTGCGAGCCAATTTAATATACTTCAAGAGAGTATATGGCTGCAAAGGTTCTCCCGAAAAAGTGAGACCAAATTTTAATACAGGGAATAAGGTGAGAACAAGTTAAGTAAGAAGTAACTCCATAGGCCTAACAGTCTGCGTGCATAAAAATTGAGAACATGTTTCCATTCCTATACTGGTTGAACAGAAGATAGAAAACATTTAGAACTGCTAATCATAAATAAGAACTAATGAATAGCATGTTGTAAATGCGGTGACCTTGAGGTTAACAAGGGTCTCCTGTACTCATTTACGGGAGAAAATTCAACAAATGATATTTTTGTACAACATACAATACATTTTCCATTATTTCTATTAAACTATGCCAATAACAGAAAGCAAATGGATATATAAAATAAAACACCAGGAAAATATGCTCTAAATGTTTGCAGCCACTCTAAACTTAACATCTACTCCCTCCGATCCATAATAAGTGTCAGGGTTTTAGTTTAATTTAGTCCAAATTTGAACTAAAGGCCCGACACTTCTTATGGATCAGAGGGAGTAGTATTTTACAACTACGCTGACATAATATCCGATGGCCTTGACATTCTGCATGGTAAAATGGAAAACAAGTCAATGAAATGATGAATTAGACTGTGAACCCTAATATCTGAGGTCATCTTTATTCTTGAGATAATTCCTCAAATATCCTTCACACAACTAAGACATTGTTTTATCTTCGCAACAGTAGAAGAAAAGTGCATGAAGCCAAATAACATCATTCATAAGATAAATAGGATCAATTTTCTTAGTTACCCAATAATTGCATAATGGGATATACCGCAAACCCTAACACTTTGGACATTATTGCTATAGAAAAATCAAGAGATTTCCTTAATGTTAAAATTCAATATGTGACTGACTGAGATATGGATACTCTTTTTTTCTTTCAAGAAACCATATGGAAGGTATCCTACCTAATAAACAAATTAAATGGAAAAGGATGATATTATTCAACAACAAATTTCTCTTCCTAACTTCTCTTGTGCAAGTTCAATTTAAATGTGCAACTTTAGATTACAATGGTTTGAAGAGCTAAGGATCATCTCCATCTAGAGATGTCATGTAATAAAATTGCTGAAATGATTATCTCAGATAAAGATACATATGTTCAGGCCTAACTGAAGTCACTACTACTATAAGACACTAAAGGGAGATGATGGCAGTAGGCACTTAGACAAAGAGCACGTCCTATCCTCCCATTGCATGGCCAACGCAGTCCATCTCCATCTCGCCCTTGTACTGAAGTGCATAAGATTCATGGTAAAGCTAGTTTTTTGTATTAAAAAACATGAGAAATTGATTAAAACATGTTAAACTATCTAGACTACTTTTCAGACAAAGGGCATGCAGAACTATGACATATAGGCCTACAGATCCGAGCACTACTTTCTCCCAACGTTTATTGAGATTCAAATCTAGCTCATACCAATAAATACAATTAAATTTTTGATAAATACTCTTGGTTGATTGAAGCAAACACTCACTATAGTAAAAAGCCCATTGTAGCCTCCCACTCCATTCTGTGTTGCAACGTACTCCCTCCGTTCTCTTTTAATTGACTCGGATTTAGTACAAAGTTGTACTAAATCCGAGTCAATAAAAAAGGACCGGAGGGAGTACAAATCAAATACACCTTCTGCAAGAAATTATTGCTAGAGTTGCAAACAGGAAGAAAAAAACTCGCAACCTCCCTCCTTGTTTTGTTGTGCTATGTGAGAAGCATTGCTGAAATGATTATTTTCTACAACATGCTTGTTATTGGATTGCAGATTCCCTTACTTGGTTTTGGAATTACCTGCATTAACTTACAGTATCTAAGTTGTGTTTCCTAAGAGCAAGTACAATAGAGTCCAGTCAGCTGACTATAAGACATTAAATAATATATTTTAGATGAGTTGGAGGAGAGAGAAGATGAGAGAGAAGGGAGGTGGGCTACTATGCAATAGCCAGCTCTTGCACGTGCTCCTAGGCACATTGTGAGAGTGAAAGGTGGGCCATATATTAGTAAAGTACTACATTCTTATAGCCAACTATTGTACATGTTAGCTATATGATGACTATAAATGATATGACATCTTGTTATAGCCAACAGTTGGCTATACTATTGGAATTGCTCTAAGGAGAAGAAGGCCTAGGCCCCAGGTCGTGCAGTTGCTAAGTGGGGAACACAGGCTGCACATGCTCACCAACCGTGCTCAGCAAAAGTTACAGTGAATGCCATGCTAGGACCTATCGAGCTACTGATGACAGCTCACCATCCATGTCTTCCATATGTTCATGTGCGGCCAGAAGCGCGACCCTCGTCTACAACACCGTACTGACGCAATGCTACTCAGCCAAGGGCCCCTTCAGGATTTTTCTTCTACTATCCCAGACCCAGCTAGGTAGCTCGCTCCGTCCCTCAACCAACCCTGTCACCAACCCTAGAGATTTGGGGTGGGGAGGGGAAGGTACATGGATTACGCACGAGTGTCTGGGCGGAGTCGAAGAGGCCGGCGTCGCGGAGGGCCGCCATCGAATCCCGCGCCGCCTCCATATCCGGCCGTCCGATATGGCCATGGCGGGGTGGCCTCATCCGTCGCCGGTGTTCCAGATGGAGGTGGAGGTCGATGCGAGAGCGCTAGAAGCTGCGGCGATGGCTGGCGGCGGCATGTGGAGGAGAGGCACGGCGACATGAGGGAGGAGAGAAGTCGTCACGACCCGAAATACCACATCCGACTAACGGTTCAGAGAGAAAGAAGAGAAGGAAACCGACCTCGCGTCGCGCCGCCTCTCCGACGCGGTGAAAAAGGATAAGCTGGACACCAAAAATCGATGTGGGACCCATGAAAGTGACCTGCAGATTAACAACAAATGCTGCCAACCCTGGGAGCTTAGAGCTCTTAAGGGATGCGTTCAATGCTAATCATGGCCATGGGAGCATGCATGCCAAGAGAAAACTAATCCAAGACAAGATTTGTAGTGAACTAGTAGTACTTTTTTTAAAGGTAAACAGTGGGTAAAAACCCACTGTAATTTTTATATATTATATTGAAAAAATATTTAAAATGATACAACAAGGAAAAGAGTGAGTGGAAAATTAATTCGGCTCCCGGGTGCATATGCTTCCTCTACCGAAAAAGCATATTTTAAAGTGTCCAAAACTTTTGACAAATTGTTTTACATTTACATATCCACAATATATGTGCGTTTGTGAAGTTTCGTGAAAAACGGATACATTTTGTGGCCTACGTAAAAATGAGAAAATTTATATTGTGAAAAGTTTTATTTTTAGCACCGAATTTTGTCTTTTTACATGCGACACACAACAAGTCATTGTTCATGAAGCGACTTTGTGAGCAAGTAGCACATGAAGATGCACATGCGAATTTTTTGTTTAAATTTTGTTGACATTTCAAAATATATCTAAAATGTATTTCAAGATAAAGGGAGTATATGCTCCCATGTTCCAAAATATCATGCCCGTGAGCTTAAAGTCGAAGATAACTAAACTAAACTAAACTTGAGACTGGAAGCCATTCTTTGAAGGACTCTATGCTTTTTCTTCATTCTATATGCCACCAATCGAAGGTCCTGATAGTATATGGTAGTTGACAAGCCCAATTAATCTCTTTTTTAAAATCTATTGCTGTAAAGTTAGATTTTATTTTCTACCGTGCTGTTATCAAAGCGTAAGTCATAAGCCGCAAATATTTATGCAAGCGCACACGCAATTACGATGTGTTCATGTACTACAAGTACATGTTCTACGTATCATACGGGGCAGCCTCTCGTCGAGGACCGGGACTGCCTTCAGTCCATGTGCAGAGGTTAGAGGAGCGGTGCGGGTCTCTAACGCAACATGGGATGAAGCAAATGCGGTCGGTAGCCAACATCTGCAATGCTGACGCCTCGCCAAGGAAAAGGCTGCATCTCAGGTGTGCGCTATTAATCCCCCTTCCATATATAGTTATGCAATTGATCCATGTGACATCGATCACTCAATATTTAGTGTTCTCGATACATATGAATATATGCGATAATGATAAATGTATATATTGCTTCTATTTTTGAACTACAATCATGACCGCACACCAACCGCAATCTACAGGACAGAATGACACGAAACCTTAGTAATCTGCCGCATCAGAGTGGTTGTCCTTTGTATGCTCCTATTGATGAAAAACCACCATGAATACTTGGCACACATCAGATGGAGCTTCCATAGGGATAAAGGGTACCATTGCCCCCCCCCCCCTCCGAAAATCCTTAAGGATGCCCTTATTACAATGCTTCAATTTCAATGATTACTCAAACCTTAATTAGAATGTAACTTCTTAGCCCCATCCATGCTAGTAGAGTATCAAGGCTCTGAAGATCTACTCCAAGAAAGCTGGTGGACATGATGACATGGCGATCTTACGTTGATAGTAGTGTGGAGTTGGCAACCTCTTCGGCTACAAGGAAGGTCCCAAGGTCCCCAGCGGTGTCCGATCGGTAGGAAATCAACGGTCGAAAAATTGGGCTGCCTCAAATATATGGTGCAGAGATTTGAGGAGTGGTGTGGGCCGCTAGTCCAGTACAGGATGAAGCATATGCGTTATGTAGTCTGAGGAGGCCGTGGACAAGGCTGCGTCTCAGGCATGCACTATTAATCTGCATTCCTCTTTCTGATCAAGTAGTTTAATCGATTCATGTGGCATATATCACTCAATATTTTGTGTTATCAATATGCATAAATATAAAATCACGATAACTGTAAATATATGTTATACAAAAAGTATGTGGTCTGATGTACATTATCGTGACTAGTTTGATATCCAAATGTAAAATATATGGTCATATGGTAACCATATGAGCATGTCAAAAGAAAACTAACCGACTTAGACATGATTAATTATCCTAGATAGGCATTTACTTAATTAACTAAACTAGTAATTATTTATATAAGTGACATCCAGGATCAACATGAACAATGGATAATGACATGCGAACAGTATGATATTGGTATAGCCATCGTCGAGATACCCCTATCATCTTGACCTTTTGTCCAATACCGATTCATTGCCATAACGGACCTTATTAACAAAAAAGACAAATCCAAATAGAAATAGCTAGATTGGGTTTTATGAATGGATGGTGAGAACAAAATGTGAATATATCAAGGATTTTGATTGTTTTATAGTTTGTCTAGACAGTGTGGAAAATTGATCTGGAATGAATCAAAATGTGTGTATGTGATGTTTCAGGGTTAGGCAGTGTTGGCCGGGTTACTGTTCACTATGGGCTAGGTCTGTGAACATTGTGAATGAGTAGTGTTTACATACTTGTGTAGGCTTTGATTTGGAACAATGCTGGATGGGTTTGATTGGATTACAATTGGTCTTCTACAAAGTTTGGGCCCTATGAGAAGAAAGAAATTATTGGGCTAGCAGAGAGTGACTTTTCTGTTTCTATCGTTCAGGAAAACAAACAGAGAAGGGGATTGTATGCGTGGACAACACTACTTTCTCTCAACTTCGTCGAACCCACCGGCAGTGACAAAATAGGTCCCTTCGACGCCGGTGATAGAGAAGGCACGAGCCTCGCTGTAGTGAAGGAGGAGGAGCCTCACGAGGTCGACTATGAGTTGTTTTGGCGCGTGTCGCGAGGACATCCATGAAGATGATTAGGTGTAGGCTGAGTCTAAATTTTAGTTACATTTTGTTTAAACTATGTAAAATATATTCAAATTAAATGAAATTTTAAATGTTTGTGGAATTTTAAATTTTCCGTAAATTCATATGAGAGTCGTGGATGAGGAGGGGCGTCACCCAACACGACCACATTTGCTTGCGCACCCCATCTATCCAGCGTGTTTGCCAAACGACGTTCGAGAAAGTGGGCCGGAGATGCTCTAAGAGTTGGGGAGGTGGTGTACGTGCGTGCAGGGAGACGTGTGCCACGTGTACCAGATCATGAAGAAGGGTGGGTTGAAATACGAAAACATCGTCTTCATGTATGATGACATCGCCAACAACCTTGATAACCCTAGACCCAGAGTCATCATCAACCACCCAAATGGCAGCAATTTCCTCGTGGCTCTGCTCAACGAAAAATCCAAGCTCACCGGGAGCAGCATCGGCAAGGTCGTCAGCAGCGGCCCGGATGACCATATCTTCGTGTACTACTCCGATCACAGGGGCCAGGGGTCCTTGGTAAATATTACTCCATCTCCATCTATCTTCGTTTAAATTTATCTGGTTTTTTAAATAAAGTAGTAAAGGTGGCATGCAACTATTTGATGCACAGACCGGGGAATATCCCCATTTCGAAAAAAAACTGTATCTTTTTTATTGCATCGTGACGCGAACCAGTGGCGGAGCTTGCCAAGAAATTATGGGGGGGGGCACAAAAAATATATATCTGGGCAACGTGCTATTTTTTTATCTTCTAAGCCTTGTGAAAAATCCTTCGGTAATTCTTAAAAAGTTGGGGGGGGGGTGCCCCCCCCCTGACTTGTACATAGCTCCGCCTCTGACGCGAACCGATACTGTTGTTTAATCAGTCAGAGATGCCGAACGACGAGGAGTACCTATACGCGAATGACCTGGTACAAACATTGGAGAAGAAGCATGCAGGCGGAGTCGGGCACAAGAGCCTCGCGTTCTACGTGGAGGCGTGCGATTCAGGGAGCATCTTCGAGGGCCTCCTACGGGCGACATCAGCGTGTACGCGACGACCACATCGAACGTAGATGAGAGCTGTTGAGGGCGCCCCTCCAGCCGAGTATGGCACCTGCCTCGGTAACCTTTACAATGTCTCAGAGGATAGTGATGCCCACAACCTCCACACGGAGTCCCTTAGGCAGCAGTACGGCGTCGTCAAGGATTGCACCTCGGCACATGAGATGTACAGCCTCGGCTCCCACGTGATGCAGTACGGCGATCTCGGCCTCAACGACCAAAGCCTCTACCTGTTCATGGGTACCGATCCTGCTAATGACAACACCAGCTTCATCGGCAACTCCTTCCCCTCCCTGACGGGTGCCGCGGTGAACCAGCACGATGCCGATCACGTCCATTTCGGCACAAGTACGGGGGATCGAAGGAGGGGTCGACATAGAAAGGAGAGGCGCGGAGGCAGTTGGTGGACATGATGGCACGACAATCTCACGTTGATAGTAGCGTGGAGTTGATCGATAGTCTCCTCTTTGGCTTTGAGGAAGGTCCCAAGGTCCTCAACGTCATCCGGTCGGCAGGCCTGCCTCTCGTCGATGATTGGGACTGCCTCAAATATATGGAGCGGAGATTTGAGGAGCGGTGTGGGACCCTAGCGCAGTATGGGATGAAGCATATGTGTTATGTAGCCAATATCTGCAACGCCAGAGTTCGAGAGGAGGCCATGGACAAGGCTGCGTCTCACGCGTGCGCCATTGATCCTCCTTCCGTTGTTGTCTAATTGTTTCATGGGACATCAATCTCTCATATTTGGTGTTCTTGATATACATGAAGATATGCAATAATGATAAACTACAAGAAAAGTATGTGGTTCAAGGTACATTATTGCCACAACTAGTTTGAGAACCAAAAGAGAATCAAACTAAGGTTGGGTGGTTAGGAGGATGGTTGTACCCCTAACCCACCAGAGTTCAAACCCAAGGGTGACATCCGTGTGTCTCATAAAGGCGAAATATTCATTCAGTGGGAGGCAGTTTCCGTCGACAGCGAGACGCTTATGGTGACTCCGCCAATTTTAAGATCCAATCTTCCGGAGATGCTCATAGGGGTAGGGTGTGCGTTTATAGGGGTGAGTATGCGCGTGTATGTGAGCGTCTGCATTTGTACTGCGTTTCTAAAAAAAGAAGTTTGAGAACCAATATAAATATACGGTCATGTTAACCATGAAAGCGGGTAAAAAACATCCCTAACTACAAGTCAGTTATTTTATACGTAACAGATGTATTGTTGGACCTAGTACGAGAACCAATTATGTCATTCACTATAGTTTTTTAGAACCGTGAGAGCATGCGTGTCAAATAGTTTGAGAACCGTGAGAGCATGCATATCAAACTATGCAGTAGTCGATTGCCAATAATTGTCCTAGATGGTTATTTGAATGAACTACTCGCTGTATATTTCCACAGAAAAGAAAATAATTTTTTTTTTTTTTGCGAAACACAGTACAGTCAAAGGCGCTCATATATACGCGCACACACTCACCCCTATGAACGCACGACGCACACCCTACCCCTATGAGCACCTCCAAGATACTACATCGAAGAACTGATCCGGCGGGTCTTGAGATTGACGAAGTCACCACAGGCGCCTCGCTGTCGACGGGAACATCGCCTCCCACTGAAGAATATTCCACTTAGATAGCCACGGTCAAGTCATCGTAACTACTAGTTTGCAATAGTGGTGTCCGTACATAATAAAACTACGGTACGTCAAAGAAAACCGGTGCCCTTCTATGATCGATCTCTATCGATCATACGTTTGAGAAAAGGAAAACGCTTCCAATCCGTCGCCCGATCGAGAGGAAAAGATCGGTCATCCCTCCCATCCCATCGGGCCCACCCACGTGCTCCTCTCTCCTCTTCCTCTCTCTCCATTGCTCGCTTTGCCTGCTTCAGCGCCGCTGCCTGCTCTGCGGCCCGCGCTCACAACCGCATCAGCGCCGCTGCCAGCTCCGCGGCCCGCGTTCACCCGCCTGCTGTCTGCCGTCCCTCTCCTCCCTTCTCTTCTCCTTTTTTACTCCTCCTCCATGAAAATCCCCTAAAGCTCAAGGTCAACAATGGCTATGACCATAGTACCTCTAAAATTGGAGGTCTCCAACCAGCCCCGAGGCTTGAAACCGGTTGGAACGGGCCAGGTCTTGTCTTCTCCAGTGACGACCGTGCTCCGGCGAGCTGGATTGGCAGTCGGCGATACCAAATCGGAGAGATGGCCTGTTTTTATTGGTTTTATTGTTAATTATTGTTGTAAATATATTGTTGATTTGTTGTAAACGCCTTAATTATTTATTGTTTTTTGTTATTAACTATTGTTGTAAATATGTTACTGATTTGTTGTAAAGATACTTCTTGCATGGAAAACTGACTATTATTGTAAACACCCCAATAAAAAAAAGTTGTTTTTGTTGTTAATTATTATTGTAAATATATTGATAATTTGTTGTAAATGTATGTACGGTACATATAATGATTAGTGCTGAAATTGTATGTAAACACACAATCATTTTTATTTGGTTGTAATACGTTGCATTTTTTTGTGAAAATAGCTAGTGATTTTCGTGGTAAATCAATCTATAGCAAAAATAGTGTTGTTTAACCTCTTTCTGTAACATTTACTTTTTAAAAAATGATGTGCCGCTTTTGTTGTAATATCGAAAAAAATTGTACACAGGGTGAGAGGTTTTTGTTGTAAAACTCTCTGTTCTAAATTTCTAATAATAAATCACCATGGTGGCATTTTATGTGAATACCAAGATAGTTAGGGGCAGCAGGATATACACGTTATGTTTTGGTGGGACGGCGGGTTGATTTCTCGAAACTTGAGGTGCTAAAATGCAAAACGTTTGCTGTTGCTATTTTTGGCCGGTAGATCGCGATCTAACGGCCGGGACAGCAACCGATTTTATCAGCCCACGTCGGGCGACCGACGCTGAGCGCTGCCCTCGAGAAAAACCAGAAAACCGGCACCCAGCGAACAAATCATTCTGACGCCGTTCTCCGCGAGCGCTACCTCTTACTAAATCCAATGGATCTGTGCATGTGGGTTGACACACATGTCGCACAACACAAATTGGCCCAGATGTAAACCGAACGGTCCAGGTTACATAGCTCACCCGTGTACTCATCAAACACAAATTTTCATATGCAACAGGTCGACGACGCGCCTGGCCGTGTCCTGATCATACACATCCGACCGTACTTGACCACGCACCTCCTGGTCGACGACGAGCTCGAACGAAATCCCCCGCGCACCTCGGCCGCGCGCTTCATGATCCATGGCGAGGTCCAACTCCGCCTCTAGCCGAGTTCGTGGTTCAGGAAACGGTACACCAACCACAGCAGGCCAGCAGGCTACCTTCGACGGCGACGAGTACGGGGAGGGTTTGTGCTTGAAGATGGGTGCAACCGCCGCCAGCAAGACCACGGAGTGGGAGATCAAGAGGAGAACGTACTGGCCCAAAAAGAAAAGGACGCTGCATACGTAGAGTCTCATACCACGGACCAGGACAAGAGCCTGCAGTTCAGAGGGCTGCTGCATCTCACCATTTTTGCTGCTGCCATGAAGCTTCAATTAGCTGATACTTCCGGTAGTTTTGAACCATTCCTTTTGATTGTTTCTTTCTACCGATTTTATTTGATTACTGCTCATAGGAAAGTAGTATAGTATGCTATAAAATTCTGCAGACACCTAAAACGACACACAATTGTAGCAACCGTCTTCTGTGTAAATGATGTGGAGGGTACTGGGGCGATCTCCATGTCCTAAAAATTAGGACTGCTAACCACAACGGCTGCTGAGCAATGCGTGAGTCTTAACTCTGTTGTACACCGCGGTAAGGTAGTCAGATGTTTAAGCTAAACATTTCTTATTTGTACAAAAGTAAAAGCCTCAATTTGCAGGAAGTGCAATGGAATTCTCCATAGCCGACTGTCAAATATAAATCTCTATAACCTCGCATAGCCCATGTCAAACAGATCGGTTAGAGAGTAAAGGGTGAAGAAATAAAATGTGGCGATACAAAACTACCATATATTTATTTCCACAAGCTCGCGATACTTTTTTTTAACGAAATTCAATTAATTCAAGACACACCCATATGTTGTTTTCTCATTCCGCAGCGACGCGCGGGCACTTGGCTAGTAAGTTATAAGTCACGAATATTCACACGCTATTACCATGCACCTCATATAGGACTACTATCTAGAATACAATAAAATGCTTTCCTTATAAGTTGGTCAACATCTTTACTGTTAAATTGGAATTGGTCGTTTGACGCGTTTGATGGTCGTCATTGAAAACATATGAGCCGTATGATCTGATCGGGGGGATTTCACTCAATCCCACCCATCTTCCGATTGAATTTCATGCTATAAGGCGCTACTCCCTCCCCTTGATGTCGCTAATCATGGTATCAATTTGAAGAAAAATCAATCAATCAATCATGGTATCTTTCCTTGCCATCCAATATAAGGAAAGCTCTCGTGTCTTTCCAATCAATCTATTGTGTTTTCAGCAAACATGGAAATCAATCGTAGGAAATTAGCATCGCCAATCGCTACAAACATAAATTTACATAACGTAAATCGCGCCTCAGCAATTATCTCACATCAGTCAATGTTCACTAACTTGGAAACCTATGGTAGGCTTGTTTTCTCTGGTCAATTACAAAAGATCCTCGGGCGATTGGCCATCTTCTCGCTGACGCACGGCGCGCCGGCCACCCTCTTTGGCCTGCGGGCACCATATCCTCACTATCCGCATGCACAACCCTGGCCCGAGCCTCACCGACCGCCTCACTGGAGCGCGGCGTGGTGTCGCATGGGCTCATGGCCATCAGCGCCTCTACCCGATGCGTCGGCTGCTTCAAACATGGATATCGACATCGGTGCGCAAGACGATCTGGGCCACCACGAGATCCTTCTATCAACTCCCCCTTGTCGGACAACGTCGACCTCGAGCGCATTGTGGACATGGGCGACCATGCTCTGCTTCGAGATAGCCTTCCATTGCATCTTGCGATAAATGGATGCTGTCGATCTCAAGGTAGACCCCAACGATGTGGATGTGTCCAACTCCAAGTCCGGCACCATGGAGGTGACAGAAGGTATGGTCAAAGGAATTTGACATGTGCATTCTGCTGCTGCTGAATCGCCCGGCTTGGCGTGGGAAAGACCAATACTCAAAGGGTGGAGCTATCTTTCAACGATTGCTTTTCAAGGTAAGTCGCCCCAAGAAGCGATGTACTCGCTGGCGGTGCCAAGTCAGACGACCACCTCCGCAGCCTCCGTGCTGTAAGACTGCAACGGTGGCGCCAAGTTGGACTGCGACCTCCGCGCCGCTCCTCCACGCTCAGCTAGGTTGACGCGTGCGAGGTTAGGTACCGTAAAGGCCTGTGAGCTCGCTGGCGACACTGGCTGCCCTTTCCTTTCTACAGGCGACCAAACAGAAGCCTGTCAGCGATGCTGAGGATGTAGTGCATGTTGGCCTCCTGCGATCGCCATCACCAACAACGCAACAAATATGGACTCATTTAGCGGTAAAACAATAAAGAGCTGGAAGTAGTGCAGAAACTTCAGAGAGAAGTGCTCACACATCCACGTCTCCCCCTCAACCTCATGTATAACCAAATCCCTATCCGCACTACATAGGTGAATAATCCACTTGTTTCCATGTCTCCCATTTCCAGAGTTTTTGTAGTAATAACCCGTTAGTTGATTGGTTTGGTACTGTACTTTGCCTTTCTTACTTCGTTCCATAATGTAGATCGAGGATGAGCCTGTTCCACAGATTGGAGTTGGATATACAGTTATACACCACAAGTGCAAGCTATAAAATACGCAATAAAGAACTTTTTAGGAGGTAATAATTATCAGTGGAGTAAATAATAAATTGCAAATGTAGCACATTTTCCCACAATCATGCTGCTGAAATCTATTTTCTCGCAATCTTACTGCTGAAATCTATTTAATGATTCAACATAAAGCTAAGAATCATTGTGGATGCATATTCGGTGATGCCATGCCACGTCATGGGAGTGATTCCTGAAAATAATTTTTTCTTTCATATATAGAGTATAAGCCAATGCATTGCTTTTATAATATGGGTTAGGATCAATGTCAGTTTGCAAGTATTTCCCTAAATTTGTAAATTTAACTTGTTAATAAAATCGTACCTTGATGTAGCAGGCTAAGCTTGCATTAGTCTTCTCTAAACTTCCACATGACAATCTTAAAAGGAATTTCCTTTGTATTGATGTATCACTGGCGTGCATACGTTCCTACTCAGTTGGCACTGAAATACATTTACTTCATGGTAGATAGGGTTAAACTACAAGCTTTTCTTATCCATATTTCGGTTATGTGCTGACTTATCAATGACTATTTCATTACATATATATCAAGGAAAAAAATAGCGCGCTATTACAAAATAGCGTCGGCCGAAAAATAAGCTATTAGCGTGCTATAGCGGGCTAATAGCGCGCTATAGCACGCTATAGCGCCGGAATGATATAGCGTGGGTTATCTAGAAACGCTATAGCGTGCTATTAGCGTTGAAATAGCGCGCTATTTTTTTCCATGATATATATGAGTGACACCTCTTACCCGATTCTGCATTTCTTTCCTATTCTAGGACACCATTTTGTATATGCACAAGTGCACAACAGATATAGACCTTCCACTATGCAGGGCCCTACACTTATTTGCACTTGCAGTTTTTGGTATTAACAAAATCATTCCATGCCATCTGTACGTAGTCCCCTCTTCCCCCAAAAGTATTGTATTTCGCTGTACCTACAAAATTATAAATAATTAACTCATTTTTATTTAACTCATCACTCCAAAGATTTCTCAGTATTTAGCATGGTTGGTGTGAGGACACACACTATGAACTGCATGATTTACTGTGAACTGCATGATTTCTCTGTACCTACAAAATTATAAATAATTTACTCATTTTTGTTTATTGATCAGTTCAAAGATTTCTCACTATTTTGATTTACTGTGAACTGCATTGTTTGCTATGAGGACACACCTTGTTCCTGAAGCTTCCAGCTGCAATAAAGTTGTTGAAAGGAACTTGCATCGTATGTGTTTTTTTTTCATGATGCAGCAATCGATTATGGTTATATGTTGTAAACTTCCTGGTCGGGAATGCTTTACACTTAATATAGTTTTGCTTTTGATGATATCTGGTCAAAGAGTTCTAATTGTCAAAATTCTCAGAACTGACTTGAAAAGTATAATACTGAATGGTAAGCGCGGGCTTGGTGTTGTTTTCAGGAAATATTCAGCACTGAGTTACACTCTGAGAACTCCAGAGAAGTTGACAGTAAGTATTGGTTTTTGGGATAATGAGTTAGCGGTTGTAGTATCACTTCCGTCATTGAACTTTTAACTTGGGTTTTTCTCTCGGAAGTTCCAGGTAATCTTTTCCCCTTATCTTCAAGTTTGTGGTTGATTAATTATGAAATCTTTGCCAGCAACATTCTCACCGTGAAGCACTTTTTTTGCAGAAATTATGAAAACAGACTCTAGATAGGTAGCTCAACTACCGAATGAGCCTGTTAAAATTGAGGTAATAGTACTCAGGAGGAGCAAATTCAGTTTTCTACTGTGTTGCCTTCATATCCTTTATTGGTTGATGTGCCCCCGATAATTGTCGCTTGGAAAATCAACCAATAATTTGCAAGCCAATTTGTAAACTTGTGCAAGCAACCAGCTACTCGCGAAGATGGATGGCTTCTCCGTAAATAGCGGTGTAGCCCCGCTCTCAGATTATTGCTTGCGTGAAAAGTAAGATGAGATTTGATGACTACAATGCTATTTTTACTACTTTGTTTCTGTTCTTGTTGTCATAACGTGATCTGTAGGTGTCATACTTGTTCCGGAACTAGTAATCCTGGAGATTGTGATATTCGGTGTTCCCCTAGATCTTCAGGTATGATGATTTCCAATCCCAGCAATTTATTTGCTCATAATACATATTGAATTTCATCTTTCAAATGCAAAGTTGTGGCAGGCTATGGACTACAGACGTACGATTATTAGGAAATGTGCCAATTAGTTAATTGTGATGATGTAGATTATTAAACCACACCATCTGCTAGATGATATCTATGAGGCAAATAAAGTACTTCCTCCGATTCATATTAATTGACTCTAATATGGATGTATCTAGACACATTTTAGTTCTAGATACATCCATATTGAAGTCAATTAATATGAATCGGAGTATCGAAGTTTTACTTTTTTTTACCTCAATGGTAGCTTCAGCGTATGACAACAAATTACTATGAGAATTTAGGTTTAGATATCATTAGTTTATTTGTCTTGGTTGACTTTACTCCAAATAATTTAGATGAGTTATTGAGATTTTTTTCATGATTATAAAAAACCTTTTCCCCTGTAATTTCTACAATGCCGATTCAAGGTTGTTTTGCAAATATGCCTTGTATGTTGATCTTATTTTTCCTGTAGGGAAATTCTCCACGTCTTTATCACTGTATGTTGTATATTTTGATTTATCAGAATTCGCTTTGCATTATAGTATTGGCATAAGTACTTCAAATCATAATTTGAATACAATAGATTCTTTTGACTAAAGATCAACCAGTAGTTAATTAGTCCAACCCTCTATCATAATGTTGTATCCACCTTTTCTGATACAGTAAGAAAAAACTGGGATTGAGGGAGATAAATTGTGCTTCAGGCATGCATTTTCTTCTTCAAAATCTACAACACAACGAGGATGAGTGAGCGAGAGAGAGCTATGTGAAACACAAATGTGTCCTTCATATTGCACTTGTGAAGATAGTGAGTGAGAGTGCATGCTCATGTAGACAATGATAAAATGTTGATTAAATATGTATCTTCGTTCGCATCTTCAAGTCATCGGTCATATTCAAGTGCATTACATTTTAATGTTGATTTGAGTGAGCAAGAGAGAGAAATGTGAAACAAAAATGTGTGCTTCAGGGTGCAATGGTTAAGATAGTAAGTGAGAGTGCATGCTCCTATGGATGGTGTTGACACTGATAAAATATTAATTAAATATGTATTTTCAGTTGGATCTTCAAATAATTGACCATAGTCAAGTGCATTACGTTTACATGCATAAAAGGGTTTAAGAACTTACGGATCCGTGGCAACTTATGGGCATTTAACTAGTCTTTTTAGCTTAGCAATGTGGGACTAAAAATTGCAACACCATCTTTTTTCTTAACATAATGCAACACCATCTTGTATTTTTCTGCTGGGTTGTTGTTTGGGCCACACACACACACAAGACTGCTTCTCCTCTGCTGGTCTTTAGCGTATGGAGAGCCCGCCGGCGAGAGAATGAATACCTACCATTGTCAGTAGAGGTTCACGTTTGTCAGATGCTAACCCGGCCTCCTTGCATGCACATCCCAAAGCTTATTGGACTAGCAAGAAAAAAGTATATTGGCACCTCCTTACATGCACACCAAGTATTTACGTAATTACTTAGTATTTCATATGATCAGCACCTAACATCAACATGTTACCTTAATTTTATCTAAGCTATAATTTACCATTAAGAGCAAGATCTATGGACTAGAGGCAACGTAGGAAGTGATGCTACATCCGGTGAGCGGAGACAGCAACCGCAAACTCCTGGTGCTGCAAAACTAGCCGCTATGAGCAAGGTGCGACAGCTAGGCACCTGTGCTGCGAGGGTTAGTCGTCGGTGCCACAAGCGGAGGCGGCGCTGCTGCAAGGCCAAGTCATCGGAGCTACACCGACATATTTCTCTGAAAGATTGTGAAAGACGAAAATAGCGGTGGGGATTTCTATGCATCATGAACCCAACAAGAAGAGAGGGGACAAAAGCGGCTGAAAAGAGATGGTGAAAGAGACATGAACTAGGGTCCACCTAGATTGCAATGAAAAGCAACGTCGACTGGATCTTAGCTTAGATCAAACGATTTTTAGCGTGGCCATCGAACGGTTGTGGACCCGGGGGATTAGGGATTTAATCCCCTATGAGACACTTAGCACGACCCTTGTTTATTTCTCTCCTATTTCTACACTAAGCAGTTTGCGGATTAGAGAGAACTTAGTGTTCACCCAATCTCTCACAGCCTTTAAATACTCTACCCATAAATAAACTAGTGTGATAGGGAAGATTTAATCTAAGTAAAAAATGTGGGAATTTGCCAGGCTTTTCTGAGATTATTCTGTCCAAACCCGGACAAATGAACAAAACAATTGGCGATTTTCGGGATTCAGGATAATCCCCTCCGATCTCCACAGATACGCTAGAAGAAAAAAACCGTAAGGACAAACGTAGAGGATTTTGGCCAAGGGGGAGTTTGAATTTATGGTCTTATATTGGTTTTTGAAAGTCTAATGAAATTGCAAACATTTGTTGAAACAAATAATTAATAAATTGGGTATATTGTGCCGAGATAAGATATAAGTGTTCCTTCTGGTCCTAAATATTTGCCGCGGGTTTAATGAGTCTAGAAATAACAAAAGGGAGAACTATTTCGGGAATTTAATTTGGCTCCCAGATGCATATGCTCCCAACACCCAAAAAACATAATTTTATTTGGCAAAAAATCCAATAAAAAAATTCGCATGTACATAATCTATGTGTGTTTGTACAGTTTCAGGAAACGATGATATTTTTGTGATCGATGTAAAAAACACAAAACATGTCTCACAAAAAGCCTTAATTTTCAAATTTTGTCTTTTTTACACACGCCAAATGACAAGTCTATTTTTTATGGATTTTTTTGGTGTATCATGTGAAGATGTACAAGTGAAATTTTCGTTTCTCGTACTATTTCCTCTATACCAAGTTTACTATAGAGGAAATAGTAGCGTGGAGTTGATCGGCAACCTCATCTTCGGCTTCGAGGATGGTCCCAAGGTCCTCAACGCCGTCCGGTCGGCATGGCAGCCTCTGGTCAACTATTGGGACTGCCTCAAATATATGGTGCGTACATTTGAGGAGCGGTGCGGGCCGCTTACGCAGTATGGGATGAAACACTTGTGGTCGGTAGCCAACACTTGCAACGCCGGTGTCCGGGAGGAGGCCATGGACAAGTCTGCGTCTCAGGCGTGCACTATTAATGCTCTTCCACTTTCAGATCAAGTTGTTTAATCGAATCATGTCGCATCGATCAATTAATGTTTCGTGTTATCAACATGCATAAATATATATCATGATAATTGTAAATATATGCTATACGAATAGTATATGGTTTGGTGTACGTTGTCGCACTAGCTTAATAGTCTGTAAAGTGTATGGTCATGTGTTAACCATAGGAGCATGTCCAAAGAAAACTAAGAGCCAACTTAAACAAGTAACCGAGTGAGACAAGCTTAACTATCATATATGACCATTTCACTTAATTAACTAAACTAGTAATTAATTTATATAAGTGACATGCATGATTAACATAAACAATGGAGTGTCCTATATTCATGTAGCCATCTTCGAGATACACCTATTCTCTTGACCTTTTGTCCAATACCGATTCGTCGCCTCTTAATTGCAAAAAGGAAAATCTAAATAGAAATATAGCTATATTGGGTTTTATGAATGGATGGCGAAAACAAATTATAAATATATCAAGGATTTCGACTGTTTTATAGTTCGTCTAGATAGTATGAAAAATGGATCTGGAACGGTAGGCAGTGTTGACCGGCCGGGTTACCGTTCACTATGGATTGGGTCAGTGAACATTCTGCATGAGTAGTGTTTACTTATTTGTATGTATAGGCTTTGATTTGGCACAATAGGCTGGATGTGTTTGATCGGATTACTATTGGGTTTCTACAAAGTTTGCGTCCCGTGCATTGTCCGTGCGTTGAATGCTAGATTGCCTTCTTACTTAACTAAACTAGTAATTAAATTCATATACTTGAATGCCCATGAGTTGTCCGTGAGTAATATTCTATCAAGGATCTGCAGATCTCCTTCATGTTGGCACTGGCACGCTTCCATGTTCTCCTTCTATGGCTTAGGTCTGCACGTTATGCGTTCAATGCTAACCATGGTCCATGGGTGCATGCATGCTAAGAGAAAACTAATCCAACAGGAACAAGTAACTGACCAGGACAAGATTTAGTGAACTACTTCTTTTTAAGGTAAATAGTGGGTAAAAACCCTCTACAATTTTTATATATTTTATGAAAAAGTATTTAAAAAGATACAACAAGAGAAAGAGTGAGTGGAAAATCAATTCGGCTCCCGGGTGCATATGCTTCCTCTACAAAAAAAAACATATTTTAAAGCATCCAAAACTTTTGACAAACAATTGTACATATACATATCCACAATATATGTGCGTTTGTGAAGTTTCGTGAAAAACAGATAAATTTTGTGGCCTACGTAAAAACGGAAAAAATTATATTGTGAAAAATCTTATTTTCATCACCGAATTTTGTATTTTTACACGCGACAAGTCGATTGTTAATGAAACAACTTTGTGAGCAGTAGCACATGAAGATGTGTGTGCAAATTTTTTGTTTAATTTTTTTTAACATTTCAAAATATGCCTAAAATATATTTCAAAATAATGGCAGCATATACTCACATGTTCCAAAACATCACTCACGTGATAAAGTCGAAGATAAACTTAACTAAACTTGAGACTTGAGACTTGAGCCATTCTTTGAATGACTTATGCTTTTTCTTCATTGTATATGCCACCAATCGAAGCTCCTGTTAGTATGTGGTAGTTGACAAGCCCAATTAATCTCTTCCAAAAATATATTGCCCAAAATTTAGATTTTATTTTCTACCGCGCTGTTATCAACGTGCAAGTCATAAGCCGCAAATATTAACGCAAGCGCACACGCAATTACGTTCATGTACTACTAGTACGTCTCCTATGCACGGGGCAGCCTCTCGTCGAGGACCGGCACTGCCTCCACTCCATGTGCAGAGGTTAGAGGAGCGGTGCGGGCCTCTGACGTAACATGGGATGAAGGAAATGCGGTCAGTAGCCAACATCTGCAACGCCGACGCCCAGTGGCGAGGCTATGGAAAAGGCTGCATCTCAGGTGTGTGCTATTAATCCCCCTTCCATATATAGTCAAGCAATCGATCCATGTGGCATCGATCAATCAATATTTACTGTTCTCGATACATATGAATATATGCGATAATGATAAATGTAAACATATATTGTAATCTGCTGCATCAGAGTGGTTGTCCTTGGTATGCTCCTATTGATGGAAAATCACCATGAATACATGGCGCACATCATAGTGATGGAACTTCCATAGGGACAAAGGGGACCATTGCCCCCCCCCCCCTCCAAAATCCTACTGCCCGAGTATGACACCTGCCTCGGTGACGTTCACATCGTCTCCTAGATGGAGGATAGCGATGCTCACAACCTCCACATGGAGTCCCTTAGGCAGCAGTACGGCGTTGTCAAGGATCGCACATCGGCGCACGAGACCTACAAGCTCGGCTCGCACGTGATGCAGTACGGCGACCTCGGTCTCAACGACCAAAGCCTCTACCTGTTCATGGGTACTGTAACAACCCTGTTTTAGCAAACCTAATTAGGAATTGTTTGTGCATCATGAGCATCATCTAAAATGCATTAAGAAAAATTTGCATCTTAAATAAAGTAATAAAGTGGAAACCTTAAAATGGATAAATCATTCGGTCTAATTTAAGTGTCTCAGTAAGTCTTCGAACAAAAGTGTTGTATTTTTAGACAAGAGAAGTAACAGATAAAAGTATTAATTTTACTTATATCAATTATCTACTTTACTAGAATGTATCTTCCAATGAGGTAAATAAGTATTTAAAATTACTTTGGTCAAATAAAATAGACAAATTGCAGTATAACCAGTTTCAGTTCAGACCTGAGCTAGCTAGGACTAAATATCTTAAGTGATATTTACCAGCTACAGTACCACCGATCTAAATATCCAGGTAGTGGAACTGGAACCGCACTTGACCTCTTGACCTCACGTCCTCACCTCTTCAAACGCCGGCTTGGATACACTCGGTCTCGTGTTGCAGCCCATTGACATGGGCGCCATGGGCGGATCCAGGCACAAGCCCCCACTCGATTTTCTGGCCCCTTATACTTGGCCCATAGTATAGGGAGTTGCCCCCATTCAGCCCAAAACATTTGGCACCACTACTTAGTTTTTCTGGTCTGTTTTCAAATCCCATGTATGGAAAAGCATAGCCCATTAACTTGTCAGTTCGGCCTGATCACGTATTCACGTTACGAGCTACTCAGCCGGTTCAGGTTCGCTTGTACTAGCATCGATTGGCAAGGGATGTGAGAAGAAACAGAGAGAGTAGAACAACTGCAAGTGAATGATTGATCTTTATTGATGGTAACTGTAGGTATATATAGTTTCTAAACAGTCGGGAGTACATATCGGTTACAGTATTTGTGGCTCTTCTAAAAGACACGAGGCCTTTTGGTCCAACAGGTAGGCTTGGATCCCGTACAGGCTTCTTCAGCGCGGCTTGGCCCCTCCGCTGGGGAGGAGGAGTGGTGGGCGGCCTCGTTGAGGCGGAGTTCCGCGACGCGGCCTGTGAGGCCAAGGGCCTCGGGGGAACAAGTCCCTCTGCGGATGCCTGTAGGGTACTAGGGTGGGCTGCCATGGCCGAGGCGAGGTAGCGGAGAAGCACCCTAACCTCCCGCGAGGGCGTGGGGAGGGCAAGGGACGGCGCGGGTTCATCGTTCTTCTCTTCCTCCACTTCCTGTACGGAGAGCTGTCGGGGGTGCGTCCGCGGGAACATCAAACGGCGGTTCCATGAACTCCGTCACTAGGGCGTAGCCCGGCGGAGTGAAGTGCTCCTACTCCTCGTCGGACGGTATCAGAGACGGCAGGCACGGCCCGTACCCGTGGCGCATGTAGTAGTGCATTGGCAGGGGCGGTGCCGTGAGTTCGTCGTCGTTGAAGTCGCGCTCGAGGTCATCCACAAGCCACCGGCGCTCGGCTTGCCCAGCAGCCACTCCATTGGCGGGACAGTGAAGGACGGCGGAGGAGGCAACATGTCATCGGCGTCCGTGGTGATGTTGGAGGCAGATGCCTTGTCCTGGTACTCGGTGTCAATAACTTGTTCTACAGCAACTTCCGTTACAGCAGCGACCTCTGGCGCCGCGACAATGACCTCCGACACAACAATAACCTCCGGTATGGCCGGAACCTCTCCCGGGGCACAACTGCCTCGGTAATTGCTCATGGTGCTCCTGGGGAGTGGCGGCGTTGCACGCAGTGGTTACCATAGAGGTGGTACTGGTTGTGGCGGCGGTGGAGACCATGAACAGGGGAATAGCGACGAGGGGCACCCAGCGGTGCCCTGCGGTGGCGGAGGCCACCATTCCTGTTTTGGCGATGCTGAAAGCGACGCCCAAGTTCCGGCCAAAATTCCGGAGATGTGCAGCGGCAATGCCAAAGGTCCGGTGAGGAAAATGGGAGCAGCGATGTGCCTTTTCTAAGAGAGATGATGTCCCTTCGGCATCAATAGTGTTTGGGCAACGCTAACTGCAGGCAGTTAGCATATAGGAAATCCTAACTGCATTATTACCCTAAAACTAACGCTAATCCCTGATGGTTAATACTTCCTAACAGGAAGAAAGAAGCGACAAAAGTTTCGCTAGAAAACGGAAGTTTGGAGACAAACGAACCGACTAGCCGCCTTCCGCCCTCCAGCAGCCACCTCACCATCTGCCTTGCCGGCCGGCCGGCCGTCCGCCCGTCCTACGAACTTTGAAGATCGAAGCCTCTGGTAAGCCCCAAGTTCTTTCCCAAGCGTCTTCTTATTTTCTGTAAACTTCTGATTTCTTATTTATTGTCTCTTTCCAATTCTAGTATGTTAGCTTTATTGAGCCTATAGTTTTACTTTCACATGAATACATGGTAATTACTCAAAAGAGAAGTTTGATGTTCAGATCAATTTTCACGGATTGTTAAGTCTGAACCTCAAGTGTTGCCGTGCTGGCTTTACTCACATGTTGTATTGCTGTTTGAGTATTTGAGAGTCTGCGGCGAGAAGGGTCTTAAGAGAACACAGAGATTTTTCTTCCAGACATGGTGGTTTAGGATCCCTGGCGTTGGGGAGATGGTGAAGGGGAAAATTTCCAGAGTCGTGTCAAGGACGGC